>NC_043003.1:92626384-92641384 GCF_006345805.1 Octopus sinensis
GTGCACGAATCATGAATGTCTGGCTCAGATAACAAGCTTCCTATATACTATCAAGAGTTTGAAGTCCATAGTAAATTTATGTATAATGAGTCTCTTTATGAATGAAAAGAAGCAGAGCAAAAGAGGAGGAAGAAGAGGAGGGTTGCTGAAAAAACGTGAATGAAGGTCATTGATTGGTGTATGTATGTATGTATGTAAGTATGTATGTATGTATGTATGTATGTATGTATGTATGTATGTATGTATGTATGTATGTATGTATGTATGCATGCATGATTAATGTTGCTTATTCGCTGGTCAATCTTGGTGTGTTAGGTTTTGATGAAAAACATTCCAGCAGTGATCGTCTTGCCTTACGCTTTTTAAAGATGTGGAAGCACTCCGTCGGTTACGACGACGAGGGTTCCGGTTGATCCGAATCAACGGAACAGCCTGCTCGTGAAATTAACGTGTAAGTGGCTGAGCACTCCACAGACACGTGTACCCTTAACGTAGTTCTCGGGGATATTCAGCGTGACACAGAGAGTGACAAGGCCGGCCCTTTGAAATACAGGTACAACAGAAACAGGATGTAAGAGTGAGAGAAAGTTGTGGTGAAAGAGTACAGCAGGGATCACCACCATCCCCTGCCGGAGCGTCGTGGAGCTTTAGGTATTTTCGCTCAATAAACACTCACAATGCCTGGTCTGGGAATCGAAACCGTGATCCTATGACCGCGAGTCCGCTGCCCTAACCACTGGGCCATTGCGCCTCCACTTTTAAAGATGTAGTGCATGTAGAACTACAGCCACAGGTCAGCTTTGGTCAAGCATGCCTATGATTGAAAGCGTTCCAACCGCGATCATGCCTTTCTTTTAAAAAACATATTGTATCTGGGTATGACTTTAAACTGCATCCGGGAACTGGGCTCTAGTTCTAGAGTTCCAGAGTTTTGAGCCACAATTGTTCCCAGGTTTACTCTGACCCGGAATAGTAGCATCTCTTAAGGTCCCATTTATGGGTTAATTAGCATATCTGGGAACTGCTTGGTGGATGAGGCCCTTCAGTTATTTTGCTGCTCGTACGAGAGAATATGACAAAAACACTACGCTCAATAATATAGTAAATCCTTACTGCCTTGTGGAGTAATTTATTCAACAGTTAAAAAAAGGCTAAGGGAGCAAAATCCTATTAAACATCCGGAGGGAGGGATCTTCAAGCAGTTATATTCGGTTATGCTTAACCAATATCTGATATCCCCTGCAGATCCATGGATGGTGCAAGTATGTTGATTTGTTTTCCCTTTGTGGTGTATCTATGAGTGGAGATTTGGTAAGTGTATTTGGAGTTAGGCACTTGGTTCTGGAAGTAGCCCGGACACAGCAGAGCTAAAGTTATGATCTCTGCTATACAACCAACAACAAAAAGGTCAACCATCTAGAATTACATTATCTAATGTCTTTCTTTTTTTTTAAGGGGGTGGATTTGAAAGCGATTTGGCTTGTATATTTAATAGGTTCAACGACCACGTCGAAACTTTCTCGATGGCTCGATGTAGACATAGCATTCTGGTGTTAGTGAAGTCATTTGTAATCTAGCGATATACCAGCCAAGCCGTGAGTACCAGTCTGCGATGAATTTAATGAACTATGTACAGATGGACGTATAGATGAATATATATGTCTCATTCTCAGGTATAGATCGTTGACACAACCACAATCCAGAGTTAGTCCCTAGTAAGGTAAGTTGAGGCAGTAAGAAGATTCTGAAACACACTGACATGCATTCTCATTTCTTTCCTCAGGTCGTTTGAAGCCTCTGTCTATCATCAATGACGATGGATGAAAATCCTAGTTGTCTACTGTACTGGAACTGCGCTATCTGTGGCTGAACAGTCCGAGGCACGAATAACAGTCTCTGCCACAAAAGCCAAATTTGTAGGCTGTTCCGGTGCTCTTTCATGACTTATAACCTGAAAGTGTTACTCTCCGTATTGTGTTACCGTAAGCGAAGCTGAAGTGCCCTTTCTAGTGAGCTATCCGGTGCTAACTCTACAGTATAAGGTGTTCGATAGGATCCACGCTTGGACAGTATGGTATGGAGGTTGTTGCTCATGCAGCGTGTCCTCCACTCTCCATGTCACTGATAAAACCAAAGAAACAGCATGGCCATTATATTTTGGTATGTGTTGTTGCAGGAGTTACCAGAACACAACGTTGGACTGCCTCAGGGGCTCACAACGTTGAACTGCCTCGGCGGTTCACAACATTGAACGGCCTCAGGGGCTCGAACTCCCGTTTCTAACCTCAGGGTTTACTCCTAAAGTTTTTCCCTCCAGGCCCATAGGATACGTTGAATTCGGCAATGCAACCAAACGAAAATTTTTCCAACTGTAAACTGATGATTATTTGCAGTTATACTTATCGATCTGTAAACAGAAATAACAACTTGATATTATTTTTTTTTGCCATCTATATATAATATACATTTGTAAATGATATACATTTATTAACCTCATTCGTGTGTTTACTACAGAGGCTCTTTCTCCACGCTCCCGTAATTGTAAATATATAATTTTATTGTGCTATTCTTTAGACAGGATTCATACAGGATCAGAATGGAAACTGCACCTGAAGAAGTTTGCCGTATTGCTCTATTTTGAACCCACACGGAAATTAAAACCTGAACTGGTCTTCTTTTGTATACTCAGGTCTATAAAGCTGCTCAAAAACTTAAAAGACAGCTGAGAACAATATCATTTACCCGCCTGTGTACTCTAAACCCAACTGACAACGATATCATTTATATGCTCACATATCCGTAACACTGTACAAGCGTTTCTCAACCATTTTTCTCCCACATTCCATTTCAATCTTTTTAAAAAAGAAACCGACTTGACCTCGACTATGCGATGATGATAGTAGTAGCTGTTACGACTGTGTTGGGGAATAAATACCGTTTTTAGAATCCAAGAGAGGAGTAATGTTACAACGTTAGCCAGTTACTGGAAGAACGTTATGTATATATATTCAAAAATTAGGGAATAGAATAGATAAAATCGCGTCTACATATGTTTCATAGCTAGCGGAACTTCAAGGATAGCAAATTATCCAAACGAGAGGTAGACTGCAAGCTACTCTTCAGGTCAAAGATACCTTGATTGTATGAAGTTTACATTGTCGTCAGAAGATCCCGTGTTAACCCGCTGGGGATTCGGTAGATCTATCTATCTATCTATCTATCTATCTATCTATCTATCTATCTATCTATCTATATGTTGTCTGTCTGTCTGTTTGTGTGTCTGTCTGTTTGTCTGTCTGTCTGTCTGTCTGTGTGTATGTGTGTGTATGCGCGCGTGTAAAGGTAAGCTCCAAGGATCAAAGAGTAGGAAGTTAGAGAGCTTCAAGCAGTTCATAGAAGATATAAAAGTCAACTTTCAGGAAGAGTAGTGGTGTGTTGGCGCAGAGGGTTGTGGATTTTTCCCGTATCGAAGTACGATAAGCTAAAAAAGTTTATTTTATAGTCCACGGTTGGCAACTAGGATAGTTGTATATGGGAATAAACATCCCAAAATTAGGGAATTGAGTAAAAAAAAATGTTTCATAGCTGGCGGAACCTCGGAAGTAGTAATTATCCAAACGAGGGTTAGACAGCAAGCTAAACTTCAGATCAAGGATACCTTGATTGTATGAAGTTTACATTGTCGTTAGGAGATCCCGTGTTAATTAGCAGGGAATTCGATAGAAATGCGTAGAAAGCACAGTCCAAAAGGAACACAAAGACGGCTTTCTTCTATTTTCCATCTACCGAATCCACTCACAACGCTTTGGTTGGCCGAGGTCATAGTAGAATGTTGAAGTGACGCTGAAACTCACGCTGGACTGCTGTGAAAGACTCGTTATTCTTCACGTAACTGTCGTAGGCAAACGCGATGCTCTATCGTCCACAGCGTCATCACTTCACCTGAAAAGAAAAAAAAAAAAACAAATGCTAAGACACTACGGACCAAATGGTATCTGTCGGACATATGTCCCTTCTCCTGGGGCTGAGTAATAGCCATTTCAAAAACGTCCATCCTCTCTGTCCCACCCTGTATTAAAGCACCGGAACAATTGATGTATTAGAATCAAATTGGTAGATGGAAACTGCATGTCTTTGCGATTGTCTCTCACTATTTACGTCACTCTAGCTTAGCAATTCAGCTATACATAACACACACACATACACACATGCGCACGCACGCACATGCACAGAACTTTCTGCAATGAATCTCAAAAAAAAACCAAAAAAAAACAGAAAAAGTTGTGAACCAAGTTCGTGCAAGAACCTGTTTCTTAACTTGTGCGTGGCTGCATAAATATTTGTGGCTGTGTGTGAGTGTTTATACACCTGCAAGTATATGTGCGTTGTAGGTCACACATCGGGATGTGAAAAGCACGCGAGATAGAAATATAGGATTTAAGGTGAACCACAGTTGACCGTTGACTAATGTGACCTGATCCACTTTCAGCTGAAGTTACAGACATCACAGTTTTTTCTTTTGTGTGTGTGCACACACACACATACACACACGCACATATACATACAGACAGACATAGATAGATTTTAAATATAAATAAATTTAAAGCTATATTAACTCTTTAAACTTCCATCTCTTCATTTACAGATCGCTAGTTTTCACACCCGTTATCTATAAATTCCATATTCAAAAATTCATTGAAAGAATTAGTCTCAGAATTTTTCAAATGATTTTATTTCAAAATTTTTAAATGTCATTATAAGTAGTATTCTTTCGTTTTATGAACAGAAAATGAAATATTGACGTCATTCCGTAATCGCCAGACGGATGTGTTGATCAGACATCCACCTTTCCTTTTTCTTTTCTTTTTCCAACATTTTCTTGGGATTCTTATTTTCAACAAACGGTGCCAAAAAAGCAAAGCTAACTAGGTTTGAACAACGGATCAAGCAATACCGACAAAACAAATTGTTTAGAACCGACCAATAAGGATTTTATTAAGAGATTAATGACGATAAAAACATGAAAGCTTAGTCCCTGATACAGATGAAAGTCGACTTTGCTGGGATAAGATATGGAGTAAGCAAGAACAACATAATACTACAGCTGAATGGTTCTACAACCTGAAGCAAACAGCTTCTTATCCCCAGCAAGAGGCTATCCACTTCACAGAACGTAGTATCAGAAATATGAGTAAAAAGATAAGCAATTGGAAAGCAACAGCAGGACCTGACGGTCGGTGTACAGGGATTTCGGATGAAAAAGTTCAGTAGTTGCCATAAATTAATCGCAGAGCAATTTAACGCATTGAGCAATGGAGAAGAAACCTGGCGCCGGTTGACAAAAGGATGAATGGTGTTGAGTCTGAAGGATGCATCAAAGGGAAATGCTGCTGACAATTACAGACCAATTTCTTGCCTCCCATTAATGTGGAAGTTAATGTCAGGAGGAATTGCAGAACTGTATAAATTTCTTGATGTGAACGATATTTTACCGACAGAACAAAAAGGCTGTAGAAGGAGATGCAGAGGTACCAAAGATCAATTATTGATAGACAAAATGGTAATGCAAGATTGTAAACGAAGGAGAACAAATCTGGAAATGGCCTGGATTGACTATTGTGAAGCTTATATGATCCCACATTCGTGGATCATCTAGTGCTTAGATCTGTGCTTGGCTCCTTTTCCAAAAATTTCATGCCTTGTGCCTATAGCAGAAAATATTTGGTAGTTGATAAAAAAGACTAATAACTTATAAATGAACCACAATCCTTTAGAAGCTATGACCCTAACAAACTTCATACAGTTCTTAGAAGTGTAGTATATTCTTAGCTATTTAGTAGCAACACGGACTCTTTCCCTCTTCTTGCTCTATTAGAGAATTTGAGTAAAATTATATTAATGTGTCCAACTGATTAAAAATTCTATTTATTTATGCAGCTGAGGATAGCCTTGCTTTTAAATTGATGTAATGATTGCATTGTTCAATTAAATGGAGTCGCTTGAAACGGTCGTACTACACCACCTCTTGATATCCTGTTGCTTATTTTGATTTTATTCACATTACTTTGAGTTGTACGGATAATACTGCACTGACTTGGTGCTTCAACTTAAGTACCTAATTCAACTGAATTGCAATTATATATATATATATATATATATATATATAATATATATATATAATATATATATATATATCCATATGCACACATTCTTTTTTTAGAACTGGATCTCGAAAAGATAAATGCTATAAATAATAGGTTATAAACCCAATATTTCCCTACTGTTATTTATTGCATCTCTGTGTTTCGAGATCCAGTTCCAAAAGAAGAATTATTTGACATATAAACTACATATAAATGTATACGAACTACATATATATTTACACACACACGCGCGCACACACACACACGCACGCACACACATACGCACACACACACACACCTAACAGTTACATACTCACACCAGTGTACATTATATTTGCAAATCTATGGCGTGGTTAAATTCTAGTAAAACGGCAGATTAAACCAGATTACTTTCATCATCCCGGTTCTGTTCCAGTATGATGTGATATTGGTGGATAGTTTTCTATATATTTTCAGTGGAGCCATTTGTAGCTAGCACATCGTTATGGTAAGGAACAACTCCGCTACAAATGTCCATGTCCAATGATGGACCACAGGCTCTTTTGCTTATTCTAGATACATGGTTCTAATTAATTATGTTTAGAAAGCTGTTCGTAACTTAGTGAATATATTATTGCTTTCATTTGATTTTCTCTAAAAGCTATGTTTGCTAGTT
The DNA here is from genome assembly GCF_006345805.1 of Octopus sinensis. Classification (NCBI taxonomy): domain Eukaryota; kingdom Metazoa; phylum Mollusca; class Cephalopoda; order Octopoda; family Octopodidae; genus Octopus; species Octopus sinensis. The sequence continues at coordinate 92,633,183 of NC_043003.1, forward strand.
TTTAAAACTAGTGTGATATGTATGCAGTTTACTATCATTAAATTAATGTTAATAAGTATGCTTAAGTCAAAGTACTTGAATAAATTTATTGAATCCTTTCCAAATTTGTCCATGCTATAGTTGTTTATATTGTATGGGTGTATACAGCCGTCATCTCCATGCATTCCAGATTATGGGAAGTGCGATTTCCGAGGATATCATGAATAAACAGTCTTAAGTGATCGGATAAGTCAGTTCCATCACAGTTCCTTATTGAAACGTCGAAAAAGAATCATCTCCAGTCATGTCATAATAGGAAACATCATGTTGTTATCTTAACTTCCAAGCATCGGTTACTATCCGTATGTCTAGAACGTTAAATGTAGTGAATTCTCCTCCTCGACAACGCAATCCGCCACTTGACGAATGAGAATCTGCGCACCTGTTGCTCTGAGAAAATAGTTTTAGTCTCTTTCCTTCGAGCACACACGCACACACACATGTTGAGGAAACCACTAAAACAAATATGTAAAACAATATACGAAATTCCAACTTACATTAAAACATTAGAAACAAAAGCTGGTCGACGACAGGTGCTTAACCCGAACTCAGATAACTTCCAAAGCTTTCTAAAGCTCTATTCAGACCAGTCCAAAACAACAGAAGGCGACCTTTGAGCTGCATTTTCATCTTCGGGAAGAGACGGAAATCCGCAGGTGCTAAACCTGGTGAATAGGGCGGCTGCGGAAGCGATAGCATGTTGCTTTTGGCGAGAAACTCACGAGTGAGGAGAGCTCGATGACAGGGTGTATTATCGTCGTGAAGAATCCAGTTCTTCGCGCTCCATAGATCTGGTCGCTTTCGCCGAATGTCCTCTCTGGACCCTTCAAAACGTCACAGTAGAACTCGATTGACAGTCTGGCTCCGGATCACAAAATGGAGGACGACACTGATATCATAAGAACATTAAATAAAACACAAAAGCACAAACAAATAAACTGACAAAGCAAACGTAGACATCTCATCGTCAGCTGCTTATCAGAAATTCTTATGATTTCGACATCTGGGCAGTACTACTCAATTGGATGGGTGTCAACAGCGTTAAAAAGTATAGAGGCTGCTTGGGAATAACAGACCTGAAACAGGAGCCAAACATATGTTCAATATGTTCATTAAGTTGACACCAGTTTAATGTTACTAAGTGTGCGCACAAACGCACACACAAACACTCGTATGTACACACATATATATGTGGGTGTGTATATATATACACACACATAAAGATTAAAAAACTTTTTTTTTTTGTTTTTGTGCCCGGGTCAGACCCGGAACACTCACGATGTGAAGTTTCCGAGTCCTTCCCCCCACCCCCCTTTCTCGAGTGCGCATTTTTTTTGTCATATTCGTTTAGAGGAAGTTGTTTTACACATATTACAATATTTTTTTTGTTTATGACCGGGTCAAACTCTTTAGTTTGACCGGGAAAATTACTTGCATAATCGTTTAAAGACTGGATTTGAGAACCTACCGATATTTTTTTTTTTAATTATCTTTGGCAATCAAGACTACATATATAGTATTGAGAGGATTTATTGAGATTTATGTGAAGCTGGGCGATAAATCTTGTACTTACCGGCATAAAGTCAATATGATTACGGGAAATATAAATATTCCTGGCCTTGACATCACGCAGTGAGTAATAGGTCAACATAAAGTTATTTTATTACCACCCCCCGCCTTCTTTCACCCAACCTTCGTCTCTTCCTTCTCTTCCTCATCTTCAAATGTATTGTTGATGCTTATTGTAGTAGTAGTAGTAGTAGTAGTAGAAGAAGAAGAAGAAGAAGTAGTAGTAGTAGTAGTAGTAGTAGTAGTAGTAGAAGAAGAAGAAGTAGTATAGTAGTAGTAGTAGTAGTAGAAGAAGAAGAATAAGTAGTAGTAGTAGTAGTTAGTAGTAGTAGAAGAAGAAGAAGAAGTAGTAGTAGTAGTAGTATAGTAGAAGACGAAGAAGAATAAGTAGTAGTAGTAGTAGTAGGAAGAAGAAGAAGAAGAAGGAGTAGAAACAGAGTTGTAGAGTAGTAGTAGAGAAAGTATAGTGTAGTAGTAGTAGAGAAGAAAGTAGTAGTAGTAGTAGTAGTAGTAGAAGAAGAAGAAGAAGAAGAAGAAGAAGAAGAAGAAAGTAGTAGTAGTAGTAGTAGTAGTAGTAGTTAGTAGTAGTCATTAGTCATATCTGTACAGAAAGTGGACCATATGGGCATATTGGAAGTGCTCTACTATTCTGAGGAGAACTTCTACACCCAAGTAATGACTAGCAGAGCCCTTTGATGGAGAAATATAGTCTATAAATGTTTCTAGATGTATTCTGCTTTCTAGTAAGTATATCATGTACACCAAAGGTTCTCAACCCATTTTGGCCAAAGGCCCCCTTTTGACCCTTGGAATCACAAATGTCCCCCACCACCACCCCACTAGAAAATATTTTTATTTTGCCATGTACTACTTATTTTGATATCAGCAGATAATGATTAAAAAAATAAAGGACGTCGTTTTACATATGCATTTGTACGCAGTCGGGAGTACAGATGTACAAATTGAAATGCAAAAATTAAATAATTAAATAAATAAATAAATAATAATAGGCGCAGGAGTGGCTGTGTGGTAAGTAGCTTGTCTACCAACCACATGGTTCCGGGTCAGTCCCACTGCGTGGCACTTTGGGCAAGTGTCTTCTACTATAGCCTCGGGCCGACCAAAGCCTTGTGAGTGGATTTGGTAGACGGAAACTGAAAGAAGCCCGTCGTATATATGTATATATATATATATATATATATATATATATATATTATAGCGTGGTGTGTTTGTGGTCTGTGCTTGTCCCTAGCATTGCTGACAACCGATGCTGGTGCGTTTATGTCACCGTTACTTAGCGGTTCGGCAAAAGAGACCGATAGAATAAGTATGGGCTGACAAAGAATAAGTCGATTAAAGGCGGTGCTCCAGCATGGCCGCAGTCAAATGACTGAAACAAGTAAAAGAGTAAAGAGTAATGAATTGAAAGTTTGGTAATTGCATTTATTTCCACCACGCGACACTTATGAGACCAACGTATCGTCTATCGAAAAAGTGCTCTTTGGTGCAAATAAATGCCGATGAAATCATTTCAAACCTTTCCGATTTCCCTTATCAAAACAGCTAGAACTTGTGCAACAATCTGATATATAAGTTATTGCCACCAAGGAAGAGGATTTTTTATGCTCAGGAAAGAGAGTGTATTTGATAGAAATTATCAAAATACATATGTACTTCATATGAGTAACAATTTGTGGAGGATGGTATTCACTGTACTTGGATCTAGTTAGTTTGAGACACAAAATCAGCCCCCTTTTAAAATGACGTAAAAAATCTGAAAATTTGTCATATTAAACATTCATTTCATATTTAGTTTGTTTCTTTCACAAAATCTGCATTTTTTAAAAGGAAGTAAAAAATCTTGATGCAGTTTTCCACGCTTATTCCTATGAAGTCATGAACTTCTGGAGCAAAAATTTGACATACAAATATTCTTTTATAATACGTAGTTTTAATATACGGACAGTCTGAATTTACCATTTTTTTCTCCAAATTTCCAAATAATTCTTTAAATACTTCAGAATCAAAATTGCGTAAATATGTGTGCCAGAAACAGTAGTTAAAAATTAAAGAAATAGATTTTTGGGAGATCTCTTATTATGACTGACTTTTATTTTAAAACCACAAATTAAAAATTAAAAATTGGAGGGTGGGAGATTTTTTGTTGCATAATCATATTAATTCCATTATGTAGAAGATAGAATCGAAAAAACTTTGTAAAAATTCGTAAAAATACAAAAGTTATGAAGGGTTTTAACACGTGCTTACATCATAATTCCGCCGATTCACACATATATATATATATATACACGCACACGTGATCTCATATCAAGATAAACAGCTCATGACCTTGCAGGTGGTGCCTAGTTAGAATTTTCTTCTGGTCGAGTAACCCATCCCGCTCAAAAGGTCCCTGAATAAGAGTTGTTTAAGGATGTTGAACGAAACACCCATGTTTCCAGAATGAATTAGTCAAACCCAAAGAAACCTTCTCAACACATGGCTATGATGCTTCCCCACTACTTCTGCTCGTTATCAGAGATGCAGATATCGTCACCCACAAGGGACAGCTCAAACTGGTTAAGTCAAACAATGACAAAGCAAATCTGTGATATTGAGCAGAATATATTGCTGTAAGCCCATTTTTATACCAAGACAAACAATGTAATGATAACACTTCCAATCAGTTAAGATCAGAGCATGGAGAGGCCACTGGCCTGGTACTGCATATTATTATTATTATTTTATTATTATTAATTTTTTTCTTCTTTCAAATTTGCTTCCATTTCTTGCCGAGTGTTTCCCGACTCCTATGGCAAAGAAACTCATAGTATACATTGGTAGGCCATTAAACTAAATCAATAGTCGTTCATTTTTTTTTTTTAAGTTAAATTAAAATACATGGGTAGTAATAGTTCTCACATCGACAATGCTCTTCTCAATACGTGTGATGTACCAGTTAAGAATCTTTTGCACTTCTTGCAGGGATGGTAAGCCAGGGATTATTCTCATATAATTTCGGTCCCTTCTTGATCATCCTAGTGCTCCTACGATCACTGTTATTGTAACCGCCTTGAGATGCCACATTTTCTCAATTTCAATGAGCAGGTCTTTATATTTTCTGAGCTTGTCAAACTCTTTTCGCCGAGATATTATGATCACAGGGGATGCTCATGTCGATCAATAAGCAAACTTTATTGTTTTGGTCTTTCAAAACAATATCTGGTTTATTGGCTTTGAGGGTTCGGTCTGTATGTACTAGAAAGTCCCACAGAATTCGTTACATTTCTCCTCAGTTACAGCTTCAGGGGTGATTTATACCACTTGTCGGCGGTTTTGATATTGTAATGCCGACTTATAGCCAGTGTAGATATGGCCAACTCTGTCATGTCTTAATTTATACACCACTGGTGCTAAGACTTTACATCCAGAGATTAGGTGGTCCACTGTTTCAATATGTCGTTGCAGAATCGGCATTTTGGGTCTGTCCATTTTTTCATCAATTGGCTGGTAGTTCCGGTTAATAGGATTTGATCTTGAGCAGCCAGGATGAAACCTTCGCTCTGCTTTTAGCCCCTGAGCTCCGTAGCCACTGATGGGTTTGCTTCTGTTCAACATCAGCTTATTTGCTGCGGGCCCCTATTTGCCGTTTTCCTCCCAACCTATCAGCAATTGCTCGTGCGCTTTTATTATATATTATATTATTATTATTATTATTTTAATTATTATATATTATTATTACTACTACTACTACTACTTACTATTATCATTATTCAGTAGTCTTACGTATTTTTATCACGTACTTTCAATGCACTAACGAGCGCAGCTCTGTGGCTTGGGTACGTGCTGTGGTGCTCTTATTTTCACTGTATTGAAAGTGTTTTACGTAAGATGTGTGCGGTGCCTAGCAGTGCTATTTTCTGTATGTTTCCTCATATATACTTGTAAGCCCTGGGCTTTTTGTTATGTATTTGTCTGAATGTTTTTTTTATCATACCTAATGCGCTTACTATGATAGGAATTGCTTCTGTTTTTAAGCTCCACATTCGAGCTACTTCTACTTCCAGATATTTGTATTATGAGAATTTCTCCGATTCTTTTAGAGAAAGATTGTCATCTGTTGGTATTGATACATCAATTAGAAGGTATTTATTAGTGACCTCTGATAACTATATCCGGATATTGACCTTAATTTCTCTATCTGTGTGATTTGGCATATCCCAAAATATGGTTGCCTTCTCATTCTCTGTGACCTTTTCTGGCGTATGCCTATACCATCTTTTTTCTGTTGTTATTCCATAATGTTGGCATAGCTTCCAGTATATGTAGGTACCAACTCTGTCGTGTCTGTGAATATATTCCTTTTTAGCCAGGACTGGGCAACCAGAGACGATATGATTTATTGTCCACATATTCTAAAGTATTCTACAGTACTGGTTATGTTTCTTTTCATTATAGATTTTCGGTTATTTCTGGTGGGGAGGCTTTGGTCTTGTGCTGCAATTAAAAATCCCTCTGTCTCTGCTTTGAGTCCTGAACTTCTTAGTCATTGCTGGGATTTGCTTTGTCTGTTTCTTTTGCGTTTAGTTTAGTCCAGTATATGCCATGAAGGGGCTTTTCTTGCCATCGTTTTATCATGATCTGTTGCTGTTCTAGTTCTAGTTTGGATTTCATTTGTTTTATAGCTTTTGTTGTTTCTTCTTTTTCTTTATAGTTGTTAGGTAGTACGATTCCTTGTTTGTATTTGTCAGCTTCCTTAAAGACTGAAAACAGATTTTCGTTTTGCTCGTGTTTTACGGCTATTTGTATTAGTTTTCCTTGCTTCTGTAGTCCTATGGTGGTTATTTTGTAATAGTGTTCTAGCTGTATAAGGCCTCTACCACCTTCTATACGTTGTATATATAACCTTTCTATGTTAGATTTTGGGTGGTGCATCCTAAATCCTGTCATTATTTTTCTTATTTTCCTGTCTATTTTGATTAGTTCATTTAGTGTCCAGTTAAAGTTATTGTAGCTGTAACTTATACTTGGGACAGCTAAAATGTTGATACTTATCTTGTTTTTCACATTGAGCTCTGTTTTCAGTATTAATCTAACTCGTCTATAGTATTCTTTTTCTATTTTCTCTTTCATTTGTGTGTGTTGTATCGTATCTAGTTCATTGATTCCTAAATATTTCTATGTCTAACTCTGGTCTAATTCTCTTATTTCATTGGCTTTATCTAGTGTGATGTTGCTACTCTTAACTAGTTTTCCTCTTTTTTCAAGGTTGCATTGGCACATTTTTCTAAGCCAAATTTCATATTTATTCCTCTGGTAAATCCATGTACTTTATTATCATTATTATTATTGTTGTTGTTGTTGTTGTTGTTGTTGTTATTATTATTATTATCATCCAAGTAAAGTTTTCTAAATGTTTAAGCTATAATTCATATTCATATCCCGACCCCCCAGTCGGGATATAACAACATAAGATTCTTATTGTATGATTGAACTCTGTCCTACTTCGAAAACAAAAACGGTGTTTTAACACGATACTAAGGAGCAAAGGTTGATGCCAAATGATAAGGCATCGAGTACTTATAACAGATGTTTCATGTGAATTATGGTATCAGTGTAAATAATCTATAACCTTTCATTAGTTGTCAGGAGACAGAATCTCTTCATTCTCTGATGAAAGTACCTTAATTAAGCTTTATTTCTTCCGTTTTACTGTTGATGATGATTGATTTTCCTTTACTTTTAAATGATTTGTATGTCCCCCCCCCCATATATATATATATATATATATATATATATGACAAAAGACAAAAGGTGGATAAGTACTATCTCTTATGATAATATACGATATTAAATTATCTTGCTTCCCGACCATATGGTTCAAGTTTAGTCCCACTGCGTGGTACCTTGGACAACTGCCTTTTACTATAGCCTCGGCCGACCAAAACCCCGTGAGTGGATTTGGTAGACGGAAACTGAAAGAAGCCCGTCGTATATTAAATATATATATATATATATATATATATATATATATAATATATATATATATATATATATATATATATATATATATATATAATATATATATATATATATATATATAAGAACTTACCATGGACAAGGCTGCGTGGCGTTCGATTATAAATGTATAAAAAATACATATTCAGTACAGGATATCACTAACAAGTGAGAAATACGTAAGCACACGAGAGACAAGTACAGGAAAAAATACCAAAAGAAGATAATTCGCTCATCAGTTGTCGATTGTTTTACTGACCCACTTCATGCTTTTAAAGACAAGATAGGAAAACTTCGTAAGACAGCAGCACCCAGAAAGTTTAGAAATATAAAATTTGTGGAGAGTTAGGGCTTCGAAAGAACAAACAACAACAGAGTGGACGTACAAAGTAAACAGTCGACGAAGACAAACATTAAGGACCTTTAGGCCAAGACGAATTGTAATGGGTAACGCCCGGGAGAAATTTTTAAAGGAAATAGAATAAATAGAAGAGAAAAAAATGTCAGTACATATATACCGGGTGTATCAACAAAATTGTCCAAATTTCAGATTCAACTTCGAACCTGTGTATCTCA
>NC_043003.1:92646384-92653884 GCF_006345805.1 Octopus sinensis
TCTCTTAACAAGGATAGGATATTCCACTAACCTCAAACATATGTAGGTACTTATGTATGTGTGTGTGTGTATGTGTGCATGCGTGTGCGTGTGTATGTGCGTGTTAGTGTGTGAATGTGTGCGTGCGTGTGTGTATGTATACATACATATATATAAATATATATTATGCAACACATGTATGTATATGAATTATATATGAATTATTATATATATATATAATATATATATATATATATACATAAATATGAGAGAGCGACCACTATGTGGTCTACTCTAGTGCTAGAAATAGATCCACTATGGTATAGCCACTAAAAAATTGTTTCCAAGGAGAAACATCACAACATTTAACGTGGGGCAAGTGAAAAATAACGAAAACACTTGCCCCACGTTAAATGTTGTGATGTTTCTCCTTGGAAACAATTTTTTAGTGGCTATACCATAGTGGATCTATTTTTAGCACTAGAGTAGACCACATAGGGGTCGCTCTCTCATATTTATGTATAAATTTGTATTGTATCCCTGGTTTTTATGTGCTGGGCCACTTGGTGTTAAATTGATGGTATTATTGAATTAGTATCAAATTTTTCACCCTCATCTATGTATATATATATATATATATATATATATGTATTATATATATATGTATATGCGTGTGCATATTAGCACATTTAAATGTTTCAGTATATACACACACATACACATATATACATACATTTATACACACGCATATACTTATATACGCATACATAACATACATACACATACATACATTCAAACATACATACGTACGTGCGTGTGTACATGCGCGCGCGCGAGTATGTGTGTATGCACGTATGTATTATATCGTTATGGATAAAGAATACGCTGCAACGGTGTAATAACAATATAATCGAAACAAACCGTGGTAACCACAAGTAATGTAACAATAATCTTTTAAGGACCAACAATCCAACACGTTAACTCGAACTGTGAACTTTGAATTTAGTATTTATATGTAGTGGTCCAGTCCATTCTCACCAGGGGGCGTCGAACTCTCGCACAACAGTATGTATATATTCATGTCTAAACGTATGTATGTTAACCGGAAATCTGGAGCGTTTAGTCTCATTACTGATCTTGCCGCTACCGATCACTTTACTTCTGTCCAATGATTGCTTCTGCCTATGAAACACAGATAAGGGCGGAAACACATTTGAGGCAGATGGAAAGGAAAGACTTACTATGTAAGTACAAGGCCTGGTTCTTTCATCAGTAGCTTGCTGTCGAGAGGTGAGTAAATACTTTGCAGATGGCTTTAAAATGCACTAAGTTTCGCGTCATTAGGGCTGTACATCAGGTTTGTGTTGTTCCAGCTACTTTTCCCTTCAGTGGCCGAAGTGTTCAAGGCAGTAAAGTGCAGGGTTATAATGACGTATAGAGACTCCAGCGATGGAAAGTTCAGAGATTCAGGCATAACACGCATAACCACAAGATCAGTGTGGTGAGAAAGCAGTGACAAAGGTAGAAAGAAGTCTAAGTTTGAAGGACATCATCATCCGGAACTCGTGAATGGAAAGACACGGGCTCGAAATGGGATAAAAGTAAATCGAAGACAGAGAAGTGCTGAGGTCAGAACTGGAAAAGGAAGGGTGACGGCCTAGGAGTGTAGAATTTAGCTCTTCAGGTGCCTGGGCAAAGTTGGATCTTAAAAAGTGATAGATCACATGGCCCAACTTTGGAGACAAAACTCTTCTGCATCTCAATTTTGGTCTGACTAGAGTTCAATACTTCTCCCAAACCAACGAACTTGCAAAGATAGTGAATGAGAGAAAAACCACTGCGTAGATTATGTGGGGGGAAATGTACGTTGGCGCACAAGACTGCACTTAGCTTGGGAAGATATAGAAGGCATCGTGACAAGGCTTTTAAAGCAGGTAAGACAAGGGCAATGGGTAGCACACGTGAGATTAACCTTAGTTGTTCACTTCATCAAGGAGAGGAAGTCAATATCATCAAAAAAGATTTAAAAGAGCCACTTGTATGCGACTCAATCATAGATGAAGTCGGAACTGAAAAGGAAGCTTAACTTTCCGTAATTTGTCCGAACCTAAGAGAAGTTAGACATGTTGCCTGATGAGGTAAGGGTAATGATTCGGACTGAACTGACGAATCTAAGGAGTCTTTAAAGAGGAAGCTACTAAATTCCAGGGTTTTATCGAATGATGTGGGGATAAAAAGTTGCAGGTTCGTCTATCTCCATTTCAGGTTAATCGCAGGGACTTCCGGCGTAATTTGTATGGAAGATGGCTTTAATTCTGGAAAAGGCAGTAGGGCAAAAAAAAAAAATGCAATAGAGAAAAACACACCTTATTCGCTCCGGAACAAGTGGGAGAAATTGAGATAGAAATCAGGAATAGACGGGTAATGACAGATCATCACTGTTGACCCACCATCTGGAAAGAAGTCTGTCATATATGTGTGTGTGGTATGAGTCTTCGAGTTTATCCCCCACCACCGCTTGACAACCGGTGTTGGTTTGTTTACGTCGCCGTAACAGCGATTTTTCAATAGAGATTGTTAGAGTATGTGGCAAGCTTAAAGTAAGTAATGGGGTCGATTTGGTCAATTATTATTATTATTATTATTATTATTATTATTATTATTATTATTATTATTATTATTTTATATATTGTTACGGAGGTGAATAAACAGAAAAACATTGTGCCCCTTGTTCCGTTGGTTGGAGTTGAACCGGCGCTCCAGTTGTTCAGGACGATAGAATCTTCTTTGTCTTGTCAACGACCACGGTAACTAATGAGCTTATGAAGTGATATTTGATCCCAACACGGTCACGGAGAGTTGATAAAAATGTCACCCTTTAAAAAGGCAGTTCAGTTGGGAAGAGACAGCCAGTCGATGTGGGACAGCTAGCCAGAGGTGTGAGCGGAGCGGACAAGGGAGATGGTGGAGATGGCGAGAGGTAACGGCAAAGCGGGGAAGACAGGCAGTGAGTTAGAGATGATGACGGCCAGAGACAGACAGGTGTAGTTGGAGATGATGGGGACGAGAGACGGTCAGTGACAGAGATGACAATTTGTAGTAGGAGTTGTGATGAGTGTTGCGGACGAGGAACGTGCCGGTAATATTTTGATTTGTGTTTTGAATTCTGATGTTTAGAAAGAGAAAAAGAACTGTAAAATGTGCTAGAAGAAGAGAGAGAAAAGAAATCTTTGAGAACGAACTCTCGTGTTAGAAGGAAGAGAAAAGAACTGTAAGCTGTGTTTTTAAAAGAAAAAGAAAGACTATTTGTTTTGAAGGATCGAACTCTGAACGTTAACTGATTGTTGTCGGATTCTGTATTGTGTTGCATGTTAATTGATTTGTTTAGAAAAATCGAACTGTTGTACTATGTTTAAATGTATTTGATTGTTATTCGAATTGTGTTATGTTTAAATGCCATTGATTGTTTTTTAACTCTGTCAAATGTTTGTTAACCTTTGTAGTTAAATGCTTTTATTTTGATTTTGTGAAGTTAAAATTTGTTAAACTACGCAACTCCCGCTGTCTCTCTCTCTCTTTTGTTGTTGTTGTTGTTTTGGCTTGCGTGCGTTCACTGCCTATCTTCCGCTTTCTGTGGTGAACTTCCGTTTGACTGAGCGTCGTCATCGTCGCGACTTAGGGCCCGCGGTGGAATCGGAAGGCCTAGGGCCTTGGGTCCTGAGTGAGCGCGCGGCGTAACAATATATATATATATATATTATTTATATTATTTACAATTGACGGATACTTGTCCTCTTGTTTGTTGTTAACACAACGTTTCGGTTGATATACCCTCCAACCTTCCATCAAGTGTCTTGGGGAAATTTTGAACCTGGGTTCTCATTCCTAAGGTATTTTTCGATGTTGTTGTTGTTGTTATTATTATTATTATTGTTGTTATTGCTGTTGTTGTTGTTGTTATTATTATTATTGTTATTATTATTATTGCTATTATTATTATTGAGTGAGAGAGCAGTGCATGCCATCAAAGTGACACTGGGGTAAAATATACGAAGCCCAGTATACCCATCATGACTACATTTCTGATAAGGGTACACTAGGCACATGCATCACAACCGTATGTGCGCGACATGGTGATCTCATATCAAGATAAACAGCACATGACCTTGCAGATGGGGGCCCAGTTAGAATTTTCTTCTGGTCGAGTAGCCCAACCCACTCAAAAGGTCCCTGAATAAGAGTTGCTTAATCATGTCGAACGAACCACCCATGTTTCCAAAGGTGAATTATTCAAACCCCACAGAATTCTTCTCAATACATGGCTACAATGCTCCCCCACTATTTCTGCTCGTGATCAGAGATGCACATATCGTCAGGCACTAAGGGACATGCTCAACTGATTAAGGTCAAACAAATGACAAGCAAATCTGTAGTATTGAGCAGAATATTTGTTGTAGCCCATCTTTTATACCATATTATTATTATTATTATTATTCTATGTTTGACTTTTGCTTTATATTTGTACAAGTTGGCTCCAAGTCTCACCCAGAGACCTCAAGAGACAACAGGGTTGGAAGTTCATGTTGTTGTTATGCCTAGTGTGCCATATATTTGGGGGGTGGGGATGTTGTACTAATGAATGTCTAAAAAAAAAAAAGGTTTTTTTTTTTTTTTTTTAAACCGAAAATTATGTTTGTTTTAAACCTTGAGATTACATAGAGAGTATTTTGCGTAGGATATGAGCAGTTCCCATGAGCACTATCTTTTGAACTTCTGCCATTTTTGGGTTTCCTGGTATCTGAGTTAGGTAGCTATCAGCCCCTTTTGCTATCATTCCCAGGGCACCTATGACAACAGGTATTGTTTTAGTCTTCAGCTTCCACATTTTGCTGATTTCTATTTCAAGATCTTTATATTTGCTCAGTTTTTGGTAGGTCTTGACAGATACGTTTATATCGATTGGGACAGTCATATCAATGAGGAGGCATGTTCTTTGTTTGAAGTTTTTCAATATGATGTCTGGCCTATTTGCATCTATCTTCCTGTCAGTTTGAATGGTGAAGTTCCAGAGGAGTTATTATTATTATTATTGTTATTATTATTATTATTATTATTATTATTATTATTATTATTATTATTATTGTTGTTGTTGCTGTTGTTGTTGTTGTTGTTGTTGTTGTTGTTATTATTATTATTATTGAGTGAGAGAGTAGTGCATGCCATCAAAGTGACACTGGGGAATAATCTCTCTTTTGTCTTCTGTTATTGTGTTTGTTATTCATAAATTGCAATCAATCTTATCGTTAGTGATAAAAACATATGTTTAGAAAATTTACATGTCACTAGTTTTAAGAATAAAACGCATAAGTTTAAAAAATAGAATGCATTTTTAGAAATTGATATCAGCAAAAGTTTTTAAAACATTTCATGTAGATATGCATATGAGGGTGGACCAAAAAGTTCATAGGCTGACTATGACTACTAGAGGTGTGAACTCTTGCATGTATTAATTTCAACACTTCTTATTAATAACTGTTTTGTTTCTTTCCACATGAACTGATATCTGACAGTTCAAAGAGAACTTCAGAAGTAACTAGTAGCGACTTCTTTTGAAAATCGACAGAATTTGGCATCGTCGTGTTATCAAGTACCTGCAGAAAAAGAGTTTAGTTTCCAACGATATTCATGCTAACATCGTTGCATCATTAGGAGATGAGGCACCAGTTTTGTCAACCGAGCAAGTTTAGGTAACTGACTTTAAAAGGGAAAGGGAAGACAACTGCCACCGCCAAGGAAAACATTGACCGGGTTTCATCACATGCTGATGGATGACAGGCGATTGATTATAAATCATATAGCCAATGCTATGAGCATATTCAGTGAGAGAGTTGTAAATATTGTGTACAATGAACTTGTGACACATCTAACACCTGATCAAAAGCGCACCAGGTTGATCACATCACGCTAAAATCTGACATTGTCTGAGACAGATCCAGCTGGTTTCTCTGGTCCAAAGTGACGAAGCCAACATTCATCCTGGCTCAGGAAAACCCAGGAAGAGTGTTGGTTTCATCACTTTGAGCCAATTTTGTGGGATGACTTTTTTGACCAACAGGATGAAAGCTTCTTCACCAATGGGACCAAGCAGTTGAATGCCGCTAGAAGCCACGCACAGACGGTAAGGAGGACTGTGTTGAAAAATAAACTTCATTTGGTCACATTCCATGAGAATGTTTTGGTTAGATGTGAACTTTTAAGTCGACCATTATATTAGATGTTTTATTTCTGTATATACACATTGCATCAGACAAGTTTCGAAATAGGAACCTTTTATCCTAAGAGTGCTATACTTTTATACGAGGCCGCTAGTTCTCTAGCTGTCAAATATGAGTCTCGCTTTAACAAAAAAATTATGATAGTCCTTCCTACTATAGGTATACCCACCCGAAACCTAGTAATATTTAATGTAAACTTCTTTGCCGTATACCTCAATCTTACTCCCCTTAACCTTTACTCCCCCTTGTTAACTTCTCTTTTATTCATCTGTGTGCACAATATTGTATGTGTAACGATTAGTTCTTGGGAAGGCTGCAATGCTCTTGTTCGGGGTCACCACTTGTAGCGGGAGAAATTGATTAGTAAACAATATTATGATGTGTCGGAGTCAGCAGTTGTATCGATAAGAATTTGTTGCTATAATGGCATATTGTAGGATGTGAAATTTGAACAATACATGAAGCCTTAAGGAAATATTTATTTACTGTTTCGCTACAATACTTTGCCTCGACGGGTAGGTTATGATAAATCCAAAAGCATGCAAAGTAAAGTTTGTGTTTGTATCCTCTTCATTGTTTAGTAGTAATTACAGAGAGAGATAGAATGATGTTGTTAGAGAACAGAATTAGAGCTAGTGAGAGTTGTAGGGTGTTGTCTCACAGTTGCTGACAATAAACTTCATTTCTCCCTCTGACCAAGGTTCTAGCGGGTCAGCCAGACTTCGTTCTCATTGAGTCGTCACCATGTGACTGAACTCGTTGAGTCATCACAGTCTGACTGAACTAGTTGAGTCGTCACCATGTGACTGAACTCGTTAAGTCGTCACCGACTGACTTTTGTTTGGGGTGTTCTTGCTTTTATAACTATCCAGAAGGATAGACATATCACTGAGAAAAATAGATTTAGTTGGTGGTCTTGTTATCTCTATTCTCGCTTTTGGTGAAGTAGAAGAGGTTAGAAAGGGTCAAGTGGTGAAGACATTATTTCAGCCCAGCTAAAGGCATCTGGAAAATGTAAAACTGCTGTCACAGAAAAACCATTGTTCCACCGTGAGAAAAGTTTTGTTGCAGTGTTAATTTAAATTTGGCTATGGTGGATCGAATCCACTTCATGCATGCAGGATCCACTACATCTATATACTTATAAGTGTGAGTATGGGTTTATTGTAGTGTGCTAATGCCTGTCAATGTCTGGGGGGGGGGCATGTGCTCTTCTATATGTGTATGAACATATGTTTATATTTAT
>NC_043003.1:92658884-92666384 GCF_006345805.1 Octopus sinensis
AGTTTCCGTAAGGTAAAAAATAATTTTGTCTCAAAGTCAAAAACACAGTAAAAACACATCATTGTGCATCACCCCCGTATATATATAATATATATATATATATATATATATACATACATACATATATATGTATGTATGTATGTATGTATGTATATATATGTACTGGAGTAAACACATAAATGTGAAACAAGGTGGAAAAAAGAGTACTCAAATACCAGGAGTAGACTAATATGCTTTATTTAAAAGCAGCAGAAATTCAACAAAACCTGTTACTTAAAATATGAGTATGTGAAACTCCGAGTAACAGGTTTTGTTGAATTTCTGCTGCTTTTAAATAAAGTGTGTGTGTGTGTGTGTGTGTGTTGTGTGTGTGTGTGTGTGTGTGTGTATGTATGTATGTATGTATGTATGTATGTAATATCCACTTTCAGCTCACGAGCTGTGGAATATGAACTATTTTTTCGAACATCGATAGACACAAATGGAAAACAAGACAAACAACATAAAGAATGACCCTTCATCAGTTGTTGACTGTTTTTCTTTTCTCATATTTCGAGCATTTAACAACAATATACGCGTTCAATAAAACAGTTGCTCCTGCAAAGCAAATTAAATAAAATTTGGGGTTTTGAGAAGGGTCAAAATTGGTAACACAAACAGGACAGTGGAAACAAGCTGGAAGGACTGCTAAACCTAAACGTGTGTTGTGGTGGCGAACACGTAAATCAAGCTTAGACAGGAGAAAAACAAGAATACGTCTTCTTTGTTCCAGCTACAACAGAGAGAAAGAAAGAAAGTTAGGAGAAGAAAGATGGCCGATGGTCACCTGGGAGCCACATGAGCAAGGGAGAAGTGAGGAAGAGAGAGTGACAGAGTAATAGCATAGAATAGAGGGAGAAGAGGATGTAAAAGAATAAGAGAGACAAAGAAAGAAAAACGAAAGAGAAAAATCGTATAGAGTGCGCATCAACATTATTAAGACAGAACTTACTTGGAAGAGGATGCATACATATACATACATATATGTACATACACCTATGCATATATATATATATATATGTATATATGCATATGTGGGCACAGGATGTCACGAAAGGCGTACAACAAAACAATATGAAGTGCAAGTACATGGAACGTGAACTATTTTTTCGAACAACAAAAGACAATAATGGAAAACAAGACAAACAACATAAAGAACGACCCTTCATCAGTTGTTGGCTGTTTTTCTACTCTCGTATTTCGAGCATTTGACAACAATATACGTTTTCAATAAAACAGATGCTCCCGTGTATGGTGATGCAGACAAGAAAAATAGGACTCAAAATATGAGTATGTGTTTATTTAAATGGATATTTTCCGTCTGGTAGCCACATCGATTAATTAATCTGTAAAGGCAGCACTCCAGCATCACCGCAGTCACATGGCTGAAACAAGTAAAACAATACAATGACTATGCCATTTTAATCATAAAGAGGCCAGGTATCTCTGCTAGTATATATATAAAACTGAGAATGTGTGTCTGTTTGCCTGTATGAGTGCATCACTAAAACTTGTGCCAACGGATGAAACTCTCGGCACTTGAATCACTCTTGCTTCCCCTATATATTAGTAGCTACCAGACAGAAAAGATCCATTCATTGAAAGCCTAGTACAAATTCTATCAGTATCTTTTGCTGAACCGCTAGATTATGGGAACGTAAACACAGCAACATTGGCTGTCAAGCAATGGTGGAGGTACAAACACAGACACACACACACACACAAATATACACATATATACGATAGTCTTCTTTCAGTTACCGTGTACGAAATCCACTCACAAGGCTTTGGTCAGACTGAGACTATGATATGTATATATATATATATATATCCACACATAACAATATTTGTAACTCACATAGGCAAAAAGAAGAAAAATAACGAAATCAAATCAAACAATATATATATATATATATATATATATATACTAGCAGAGATACCCGGCTTTGCCTATGTTACATACAATTGAAGAATTGGACTTTTCTGTAAAATTTTCTGTAATGAACTTGAATACATGTGTTTCGAATTTCATCAAAATTGCAGACGAGGGTGATTTCCCTCTTTACACACCCTAAAAAAATTGTAATCATGCCACATGTATCCCATACTACTGATTTTTATGCGCATATTCCAAAATTCCAGTCTTATAGAACCTGTTAAAAATATTTTGCTCCTGAAAAATGGAGGTCATGGAGCTCTAAAATGTGAGAGTTAAGGCCCCTATTGGGGGTCGGTGTCTTAATGTCAACCAGAGAAGTTGAATTGTTGAGAATCTTTTTAACTTGGGTCTTATATCTATTGTTTGAATTTCTTTGAAATAGGAAATATATGTTCACTGGGTTTGTAAAAGAGAGCAAAGCTACAGGAAACCAAAAGATGAATGATCACAATGAGCATTCAGCTACCCTACCCTAGTCGTTACCACTCACAATGTAGGATCCTTCACCATCCAGGTGACAGGCACAGCCGTAAGATGCATTAGGAATCTATAGCAATTGGAAGGGCATGACCCAACTGAAATAAACATTAACAACTGTGTGACATGAGGGCTAAGGAGAAATGAAAGTGTCACCTCTGGAGTTTGCAAATGACCACTATACTGATACGTAACTGGACAGAATAAATATACAATCTATAAATGTCTTTGAATAACCAGTCACTCATTTGGGAAGGCCTTGAAATCAATGTTACCATCTGGGGACTATGTGTGACCCAGTGATAATAAAAAGACTGAAAGGAGGTCTGCAATCAAATTACTTTACTCAACACTTTGCAACTGAATCAGTGGAGACAAAGATGCTTCTCATTTACTTATCAATTTATGCACCACATTGCAGAAATCATAATCTAAGTATATGTCAAAGCAAACCCTTACACTGTTGTACCATTGAATTACAAATGATGCTCATCTTTTATGCTTGGGTGACCCCACAGCTTCCAAGAGGACAACTGTATTCATCTTTGCTTAGATAAAATGACAAAATTGTGGGTGTTAAGTCCCCATGAAGGGGTCTTTCTAACTTGTAAGAAGATGAAATTTTATAAATATTACATCATTTGTATCTAATATCTATGGTTAAAATTTCATCCACAGCAAAAATATATGAATTGTCATGGGGGTTATGGCCCTTATGCATAGAATATAATTTTCCACATTTCATAAAGATCCATTCAGTACTTTGACCTAATTTTGGATCATAAAAGAAATTACTAAAATTTGGGAGTTAAGACCCCCATTAGGTTGTCTTAGAATCATCATGTGAAGTGGAAACTTTGAGAATACTTCTTGATGTGTGTCAATTACCCATGGTTGAAATTTCATCAACATCGAAAATTTATGAATTTTCATGGGGGTTCTTCCCCCTTTAAGGCATCTGAAATTCAAACCAAACATATTGCATTATACCCGCCCTTATGCATTGAATCTGAGTTTCAAATATCATAAGGATCCATTCACTAATTTTGGTCCATGAAATTGTATGAAAGTCACAGCATTACCCTTCTCCTAAGGCTTGGATTTTGTGTTCCAAATTTCATTATAATCGGTGCAGCAGTTTTCGATTGTATAAGTAGTACACGAACACACATAAAGACATTGACTTTGATATAACAGATATGAATATGCACATATACATACATGTATATATATATATATATATATATATATATATATCATCATCATCATCATCGTTTAACGTCCGCTTTCCATGCTAGCATGGGTTGGACGGTTCAACTGGGGTCTGGGAAGCCCGAAGGCTGCACCAGGCCAGTCAGATCTGGCAGTGTTTCTACAGCTGGATGCCCTTCCTAACGCCAACCACTCCGTGAGTGTAGTGGGTGCTTTTTATGTCCCACCGACACAGGTGCCAGACGAGGCTGGCGAACGGCCACGCTCGGATGGTGTTTTTTATGTGTCACCGACACAGGTGCCAGATGAGACTGGCGAATGGCCACACTCGGACGGTGTTTGTTACGTGCCCACAGCACGGAGGCCAGGTTTTCTTATGTGCCACCGGCACTGGTACCACAAAAATGCAGATTCCATTGATGTTCATCGATTTTGATTTGGTTTGATTTTGATTTTCACTTGCTTCAACAGGTCTTCACAAGTGTCCCAAGAAGGAAGGTATGCACAGGTGGACTGACTACGTCCCAGGTAGGGGCCATGGGTTATGGCCTCATGTGTCCTGCCGGGTCTTCTCGCGCACAGCATACTTCCAAAGGTCTCGGTCTCTGGTCATTTCCTAGGTGAGACCTAAAGCGCTTAGGTCGTTCTTCACCACCTCGTCCCAGGTTTTCCTGGGTCTACCTCTTCCACAGGTTCCCTCAACCGCTAGGGTGTGGCACTTTTTCACACAACTATCTTCATCCATTCTCGCCACATGACCATACCAGCGCAATCGTCTCTCTTGCACACCACAACTGATGCTTCTTAGGTCCAACATTTCTCTCAGGGTACTAACGCTCTGTCGAGTATGAACACTGACATTACACATCCATCGGAGCATACTGGCTTCATTCCTCGCGAGCTTACGCATATCCTCAGCAGTCACGGCCCATGTTTCACTGCCATGTAGCATGGCTGTTTGCACACATGCGTCATACAGTCTACCTTTTACTCTGAGCGAGAGGCCTTTTGTCACCAGCAGAGGTAAGAGCTCTCTGAACTTTGCCCAGGCTACTCTTACTCTAGCAGTTACACTTTCGGCACACCCACACCCGCTACTGACTTGGTCACCTATGTAACGGAAACTATCAACTATTTCAAGTTTTTCTCCCTGGAATGTGGCGGAAGATGGTCTCTGCGCATCTTCAGTCTTTATTGAACCAGAGCATCTGCCACATACAAAAACTATCTTCCTAGTTAGCCTTCCTTTGACATTGCTGCACCTCTTATGTGTCCATAGCTTACACTTGGTGCATCTTATAGAGTTCCTACCTAGGCCTTTTCTACAGATCGAGCAGGGCCATCAACCTGAAGGTGTTTGAGATTTGTCTACCTTCCTACTTATTAGGACTTTGGTTTTAGCTAGGTTGACTCTAAGGCCCTTCGATTCTAATCTTTGCTTCCATGCCTGAAACTTCACCTCGAGTTCTGATAGTGATTCAGCAATTAGAGCAAGGTCGTCAGCATAGAGGAGCTCCCAGGGGCATCCTGTCTTGAAATCCTCTGTTATTGCCTGGAGGACTATGATAAATAGGAGGGGGCTGAGGACCGAGCCTTGGTGGACCCCAACCTCCACCCGGAATTCTTCACTGTACTCGTTGCCAACCCTCACCTTACTAACAGCGTCCCTGTACATGGCACGCACAGCTCTCACTAACCATTCATCTATCCCTAGTTTCCTCATTGACCACCAGATAAGGGATCAGGGGACCCTGTCAAAGGCTTTCTCCAAGTCAACGAAAGCCAGGTACAGAGTTTTATCTTTGGCTAGGTATTTCTCCTGCAGCTGTCTCACCAGAAATATGGCATCAGTGGTGCTTTTCCCTGGCACGAAACCAAACTGCATCTTGTCTAGGTTGACTCTTTCTCTAATCAGTTGGGCTATGACCCTTTCCGTAACCTTCATTACCTGATCCAACAGCTTAATACCTCTGTAATTACTTGTATCTAGGGCGTCACCTTTACCTTTGTAGCAGTTGACTATTATGCTACTACACCAGTCATTGGGTATGACTCCTTCGTGTATCACCTGGTTAACTATACGGGTGACTAGGCTATAACCGACACTGCCAGATATTTTGAGCATCTCAGCAGTAATTCCTGACGGGCCTGGGGCTTTCCCTGTCTTCATGCTTCCAATTGCCTTAACTACCATGGAACTGTTAACTCGGATAGCTGGTCCCTGTATTGGGTCGACATTCAGCAGACTCTCTTTATCCCATTCATTCTCTTTGTTGAGCAACCTTTCATAGTGGCATCTCCAAACCTCTCTCTTTGCATCCTCATTTAGCGCAAGTGAACCATCATCCATGCGAACACATTTCTCTCCTACCACATCACGATTCTCTCTCACACACTGTCTTGCAACACGAAACACCTCAAGTCTTTGGTCCTCACGGCGCAGAACATTGGCAAATTTTTTCTCATCTGCTTCCCCTCTAGCTAAATACACCTGTCTCCTAGCTTCTCTTTTCGCAGTCTGATACAATTCCCTACTACCGCCTTTCCTCCAGTCCTTCCAAGCCTGTCTCTTGTCTCTAATAACCCTGTCTACAACATTGTTCCACCACCACGTTACCCTGGGATGAGATGGGACTTTGCTCCATCCACAGATCTGGTCAGTGGCTCTCAGCAGATTGTCCCATAGAAACCTCCAGTTGGCTTCCACATTATGTGATGCTATATCCCCTTCTATTTCGTCGAAAGCTTCGAGTAGAACTTCTCTAAATCTCTGTCCATTTACAGGATCTTTAAGTTTCCAGACACTTCTCCTCTGAGCTGGTCTTCTTCTGGGCAGCCATTTGGCCCTGATCCTGAAAACGCTAACTACTAATCTATGTTGAAGAGTACATTCCTCGCCTGGGAAGGTTTTGGCATTTATAAGCAGCCCTCTTTCCCTCTTTCTGGCAAGGATGTAGTCAATCTGGCTAGTGTGTCTGCCAGAACGGTAAGTGACTAGGTGAGAGGTGGGTTTCCTGAAGCTGGTATTGCAAATCATAAGGTCATTTGCATCACAGAACTCCAGCAGCCTGGTTCCCTCCTCATTGCGAGAACCAAAACCGTAGCCCCCGTGTATGCCATGGAAGCCCCCGACATGCCGTCCAACATGTTCATTGAAGTCACCTGCCACAAAGAGAAGGTCACTGTCATTTGTCAACGAGGTAGTCTGTAATAGGGTGTCGTAGAATTGGTCTTTCTGTCCTTCCGGTAGCCCTGGTTGAGGGGCATATGCCGAGATGATGGTAGCTGACCTATGGTGAAGCACTAATCTAATCTTAAGTACTCTGTCACTTACTCTGACTACCTCAATTACCTTATATATATATATATATATATGTCTATGTGTGTGTGTGTGTGTATTATATACACACACAAAGATAAATTGATAGATACAACTGAGTGGGCAAACCAAAATATGAGACACAGCCTAGTGCTTTTTTTATGTTGATAAGCCTTGTATTTATTCTATTAGTTTCTTCTTGTGAAACCAGTAAATTATGGGGATGTAAATAAACGGACAGCAGTTGTGAAGCAGTGATGAGGGTGAAACACAGAGACAAAGACATACATATGCACTAACATATATACATACATATATATACAACTGATTTCTTTCAGTATCTGTCTACGAAATCCATATATATATATATATATATATATAAATACACACACACACACACAAAGATAAATTGATAGATACAACTGAGTGAGCAAACAAAAATATGAGACACTGCCTAGTGCTTTTATTTATTTTGATAAGCCTTATTCTATTAGTTTCTTCTTGTGAAACCAGT
>NC_043003.1:92673884-92716384 GCF_006345805.1 Octopus sinensis
TATGTCAGCGATTTAGGTTCCTTATGCCATAAGGAACAACGTGATACTGGAACTAGATACTATATTGACACCTAAAACGCATGAATCGGCCGCTGAGATATATATATAGGAATTGTAAATAGGAATTCCAACCACGTTTCGTGGTTTTCTACCTATATATATATATATATATATATATATATATATGAGAGAGAGAGAGAGAGAGGGGGGGGAGCGCCACGAAACGTGGTTGAAATTCCTATTTACATACATACATATGTATGTATGTATACACACACACACTCATGGGTAGATATCGGATTAACCTCTACTTTTCCATGCTTGCATGGATCAGACAGAATTCGTTTAGACAGTTTTAGTAAAATCAGTTATCGTCTCTGTCGCAAACCCTCACCTGTTTTCAGACAAGGTAATAATACCCCATGACTGGATACGTTTTCATGGAAGATTGGAAACGAATTGCACCGCTTGTACGACGGGGAAACTCGTTTGCAGATGCACTAACACGCATACGCACTCGCACACACACACAAAGTAATGGGCTTCTTTCAGTTTCTAATACCCAAAGCTTTTGGTTTACCCAATGTTATAGTAGAAGATACTTGCCCAAGGTGTCATGCAGTGAAGCTAAACCTGAATTCACGTAGTTGAGAAGTAAACTTCTTACATATATATATATATATATCATCGTGATCACCGTGACTGACCAGGCTATCAGATGTTGCTATACATCGCTGGTCACAATGCGCTTTGCATTGTTTTTAGCCTTCAAATGACGCCACCCCGCTGGCTAAGAGAGCAGGCCAACAGAAGAAAGAGTGAGAGAAAGTTGTGGCGAAAGAGTACAGCAGGGATCCCTCCCCCTGCTGGAGCCTCACGGAACTTTAGGTGTTTTTGCTCAATTGAAACCGCGATCCTTCGACCATGTGTCCGGTACCCTAACCACTGGGCCATTGCGCCTCCACACACTGATGTTGCATTTATGATTGCAATATTATAGTGTTACTGAGCAAAAACATTACATTTCTCGTTCCTCCTGTCTACTCAACTGGCAAAAATGAGTGACCCTGCAACAGACTAGCATTTCATCCCGGTGTATATGTGGCATGCCATGGGATCCAGAAAACAAGCCTTACGTGCCTGTGTCTTGGGAGGGATCCTTCATTTTTTTTTTTTAATGCATTTGTGTGTGTATTTACTTGCTCAGTCTTGGAACAGGTAGAAACTATGAACTTTAAAGGCCCTCCAAGACTGGTGACCTTCTTGCTGTTAATGTGTTTAAACTGTTGCAAGTCAACTCCTGCAGTAAAGACATTAATGAGGAGAAGATGCCAGAGGATTGGTGTTCTAGGGAGGAAGAACAGAATATAGTGTTTGGATCAGGGTCAAAGGGAGGAGTGCAACAAGTGTGACATGATGTGGAGAGACAAGTAGTTCAAGGGTACCTGAGTGGTGAAAGTATGAGACTAGTCAGTTCCAAGTAACAGGAGCCATTATGGAGCACTCCGTCGGTTATGATGACGAGGGTCCCAGCTGATACGATCAACGGAACAGCCTGCTCATGAAATTAACGTGCAAGTGACTGAGCAATCCACAGACATGTGTACCCCTAACGTAGCTCTCAGGGAGATTCAGTGTGACACAGAGTGTGACAAGGCTGGCTCTTTGAAATACAGGTACTACTCATTTTTGCCAGCTGAGTGGACTGGAGCAACGTGAAATAAAGTGTCTTGCTCAAGGACACAACGCGTCGCCAGGGATTGAACTCACGACCTTACAATCATGAGCCGAATGCCCCAACCACTATGCCATGCGCCTTCACAACAGAGGCCATTATAGTAGCAATAGAAAGGACAAAGAGAACACACAGCATGCCTGTAGACCAGAGGCTGGAACATATTGAATGTTAATCAGTTGATTGACCCTTTTCTGTATGTTTTACAAGATGTCTGTATGCATAGTAGCAAAGGCACTGTTCCACATGTGGAAGCAGTACTCCACTATGGGCCACACTTGTGTTTTGTAGTATCAGTGTCTGTTGGAGACTAAAATGTTTTCTGGTTTGGATCTGCTTGCGTCAAGAAAGATCCACAGAAATAGTAAGATCCAGCATTCAAACCAAATGTGAGATCTCTTGCAAAGCATCACTCATAGGCGTAGGAGTGGTTGTGTGGTAAGTAGCTTGCTCACCAACCACATGGTTCCAGGTTCAGTCCCACTGCGTGGCACTTTGGGCAAGTGTTTTCTGCTATAACCTCAGGCTGATCAAAGCTTTGTGAGTGGATTTGGTAGACAGAAACTGTAAGAAGCCTATCGTATATGTGTGTGTGTGTGTGTTTGTCTTCCCAACATTGCTTGACAACCAATGCTGGTGTGTTTACATCCCTGTAACTTAGCGGTTCGGCAAAAGAGACCAATAGAATAAGTCCCGGGGTCAATTTGCTCAACTAAAGGTGGTGCTCCAGCATGGCTATTGTCAAATGACTGAAACAAGTAAATGAGTATGTTTATTAGCTGAGATATGAGAGCAGTAAAGCCTACATGTAAGAAGTTCTGATAAAAGATTTGCATGCCAGACATTGTTGAGGGTTTTGCTATCTGATGTTACAATATTGCCATGACTGAATTTTTCTTAACCCTTTTGTTAACCATATTTTTGTTGAAGTACACAGCCATTGTTTCATTTAGTTTTGAATATGATGAAGAATTTAGTAAAATAACTTTGTCATTATTTATCTGGTGTTTGGAACATAAATTAACATGAAAGTTTAGTGGAAAGTTTTAGTTTATGTTACTTTAAGCCTTTCGTTACCGTATTTCTGTTGAGATGTTCTGTGTTTCTTTCAATTACTTTAAATATAGCAAATAATTTAGTAAAATAACTTTATCATTCAGCTAGTGTTAGGAACATAAATTGTGACTAAGGTTTGGTGGAAGAGTTTAATTCAAAACTTATGAAAACAAGACATTTGTACTCAGAGCCAGAGTCGGTTTCAGCCGGGTTGGTAACGAAAGGGTTAAAACAGGAAGTTTGATTGATAGGATCAGGAGCAGTTTTTGACTGATTGTTATCAAACGGGTTAGAGCAAACACCCACTGGTGAATGTAGAACTCTAGTGAATTTGGTTCTTTGGAAGCTATACTTGTAGTCACTGGGGAGAGAGAGAGATTTCAGTTGACAAGAGAACATCATTGTCAATGGTTGTCTCCATGACCTTAAAGATGTTGAAGTGAGAATAATGATAAGATAGTTGGCCCGGACCATAGAAGTTGTTTTCTTTGCAATGAGACCCATCGTGGTATACTTCCAACTGTCAAAGTATATCTTCCATAGACAACGAGGAATTAGTATGGTGAGTTTAGGATTAAGTTCTGGAGTGCAGTGTTAGTAGATAGATAAAAATGGTTCCTACAGTGGTCTCTATAACCACCACCTTCACAGGAATATTGGAATTACATAAATTATAAACAAGAGTCTTTGGAATGATGCACTGGGTTTATGGTTTCTTCTTATAAATTGTCCCTGTTATTATGTTGTGCCGTCTTGTCTTTTCAGTAATGTACATGTAGAAATCACATTATTATGTTTGTGCTTGAACGAATTGCCATGTTTAAATGGCTTCTGAATTGCTGGCCTCTGTGTGATCAATTGTGACTGCCCACGACTACAACTGTATGCAGAATTTATTTCATTTACTAGTGGGTACCTGTGGAAAAAGCACAAATCATTAATGTTCAGTTTAATTGTTAATTACCTGAGGCAAACATTATTTTAAGTTATATATTCAATAAAAGACTATATCTTTTACTTGTTTCACTACCTGGACTATGGCTGGGACATCACCTTAAAGGGTTTTAGTAGAACAAATCAACTCCATTACTTATTTTTAAAGACCATTACTTATACTATAAGTTTCTTTGGCAGCACTGCTAAGTTACAGGGACATAAACAAGCCAACACCAGTTATCAAGCACATATATGTATGTTTGTGTGTATGTATGTATATATATATATATATGTGTGTGTATGTATATATATATATACACACACACGCACACACATATATATATATATATATATATATATATATATATGTCAGGTCGCTCTAGAGTGCTACTGGTAACATGTATTCCAGTACAACCTGTTGCATGGTCGGGTTGTCGGTGACTAAACTGACAACCCCACCAGGCTCGCTTGGTGAGGAGGGTGTTGTTGGACACCCTGTGGGAGGAAAAATAAGACCCATCAAAGGGCGGATGAACTCCTGAACAGTCAACGACCATCCAATAAAATGTCGGCCTGTCCACCCAGCCAGTGGGATCATGTCATCTTATGGCTAAACCAGAATATATATATATATATACACGCAGTAATCTTTTGCCATATTACAGTTCACTTATGGTGGTTTATTGTTTAAGCTTATATCGATTCCTCCGTGGTGTTGTTTTGCATTTATAATAAAACTAGCACTATGACCCAGCGTTGCCGAGTCATAGTGCTAGTGCATGCATATACAGCTGTGTGCATGCGCACATACACGCGAGTACTGTCCAAATCTCCGACCAATCACATACAGCTAGCTGGCATTCAATTGGCGTATCAAGTTTCGGGCATTTTGATTGGGTTTTGGATAGAAAATTCACAAAAAAGTCACTTCTATTGATTTTTTAATGGCTTTGCAGGGTGACTGGGGAAATGTAAAGATGTGCGCGACCACCCTTGGACAGTTTTGAATGACCATACAAAGTGAGAGCCCTCTAACTGAAAAATTGTGGATTTGTATAAAGGACACACACAGACATTTTGCCGTTTATATATATAGAGATAAACATATACAAATTATAAAAATAGTTTCAAAAATTATACAGTACAGTACTGTTTCAACATCGCAGATTTTCACTTATCACAGGGGTTTTGGAACGTAACACCCACAATAATCAAGTGATTACTTTGTGTGTGTGTGTGTATATATATATATATATATCCTTTATCTTTTACTTGTTTCAGTCATTAAACTGTGACCATAATGGGACATTGCCTTGAAGGATTTTAGTCAAATGAAACTTATTCTATCAGCCTCTTTTGCCAAACTGCTAAGTTACAGGGATGTAAACACACCAACACTGGTTGTCAAGTGATGGTGGTGGAGTTCAAACACCAACGCAAAGACATACACAGACAAACACAGATGGGCTTCTTTCAGTTTCTGTCTTCCAAATCTACTCACAAGGCTTTGGTTGGCCCAAGCCCAAGGTGCCAATCAGTGAGACTGAACCTGGAACTATATATATATATATATCATCATCATCATCATCATCGATAAACGTTTGTTTTCCATGCTGGCATGGGTTATGTTATTATTTATAAAAAGTAACATGTCTTTTATTCAATTAATCCCTTTCAATGCTAATTACCTTAAGTAATTAAACTAAATATTTATGATTCATGCACTTTCCACAGGTACCCTCCAGTACATGAAATAGATCAGCCTCAATGAATTCTATCTGACCCATGCAAGCATGGAAAAGTTGAAAAGTATATGTTAAAATAATGATGAGTGCTGCAGCATGGCCTCAGCTCTCAAGCTAACGCTAATAAAGTAAGGATGTATATATATATACACACATATATACTCTTTTACATGTTTCAGTCATTTGACTGCGGCCATGCTGGAGCACCACCTTTAGTCAAAGAAATCAACCCCAGGACTTATTCTTTGTAAGCCTAGTACTTATTCTATTGGTCTCTTTTGCCAAACTGGTAAGTTCCGGGGTCATAAACACACCAACATCAGTTGTCAAGCAGTGGTCGTGGGGGAGGGGGACAGACACAAAGACACGCACATAAATATATATATGCACAACAGGCTTCTTTCAGTTTCCGTTTACCAAATCCACTCACAGGACTTCAGTCGGTCTGAGGCTGTAGTAGAAGACACTTGACCAAGGTGCCACACAGGACTGAACCCAGAACCATGTGGTTGGAAACCAATCTCCTTACCACACAGCCACACCTGTTGCTTATATATATATATATATATATATATATATATATATTCAAAATGTGACCGCGTGTGTACCGTTGGCGATTTTTTTCCTCTGTCTTCCCTTCTCTGGATCTTTCCTTCTCCTATGTTTCTGATGAAGAGCTCTGCTCGAAACGTTAAACCCTCCTTCTTTCCTGAGCGTCCAATAATACTATATTTGTTCCACGTCCTCGCGTTGTTGTGTTTTTTTGTGCTTTCTTGTTTGGATTAACTATATATATATATATATATATATATATATATATATATGTATATATATATTAAGGTGGTGCCCTAGCATGGCCACAGTCAAATGACTAAAACAAGTATAAGAGTATATATATATATATCCCATTTAAACATTGGCCAATTAAACTTATATAAATTCCGGTCAGTAGTACACTAACTAGAGACATGCACTTTCCAAGAAATATATAGTGAAACTTACAATTCTTCTAATTTAATCTTGATATTTCTGTGAAAGTCAGACAGGGTGAAAGTACCCTAGCAGATAATGCTTTTGATATTTATGTCAAAGGTGCAGGCAATCACAGAGGGAGAGTGGGATAGAGATTCACTGCTAATTATATTAGGTTAACCAATCCCAGTAATTTTCAGTAAAAGTCAGCTGTACTCTATATTTGTTGATGAATCACATTTCAGTCTATGTACCATGCCTGCTGATTGGTCTCATGACTGATTCAAACTGTGTTCACACAATGAACTGTCAATAAGATTTGGAAAGAGACATCTTTTGTATTGGTTTTCATACTTGTCACTTTCTTGTATGGAAGTTCTGAGTTCAACCTACCACTCATTAGAAATGTAGTCTGACTTGGTGTAATCCTATTGCTGATAGTAGTCTCGTTTCATTCTCTAACCTAGGGGGTTCTCGACCATTTTTTACCCCTTTGATTATTTTATTCTCGTGGACCCCCATAATTATGATGTTTAACCTTTTAACATTCAGATTTTTCTATCAAATATAATGTCTAAAATTAATCATGTATTATGCTGTAGCTTTGAGATTTCAATGATAAGGCAGCAAGCTGGCAGAAACGTTAGCATGCTGGGCAAAATGCTTAGCAGTATTTCATCTGCCGCTACGTTCTGAGTTCAAATTCCGCCGAGGTCGATTTTTGCCTTTCATCCTTTTGGGGCCAATTAAATAGGTACCAGTTAAGCACTGGGGTCGATATAATCGACTTAATCCGTTTGTCTGTCCTTGTTTGTCCTCTCTGTGTTTAGCCCCTTGTGGGTAGTGAAGAAATAGGTATTCCGTCTGTCTTTATTGTCTGAGTTCGAATTCTACTGAGGTTGCCTTTCATCCTTTCGGGTCGATAAATTAAGTACCAGTTGTGTACTGGTGTCAATCTAATTGACTAGCTCCCTCCCCAAAAATTTTCGGGCCTGGAATTGTATTCCCTTCTGACCTTGTGCCCTCCTTTTGAAAAATTCCTGGGATCATGCCTGGCACATCCCTACTCAAATTCACTGTGCTTTCTCCTGTGTTTTTTATGGGAAAAATAGTTTCAGTTCACAAACATTTCGGGTGGTAAATTTGTTGACTGAAGTTCTCATGTATTGGCTAAAAGACAAAGGATATAAATGTAGAACTTTCTTTTCTCAGTCAGGCAAACTAATAAGGTACAGTTTTGCAATTTGCTCTTGGGACAACACAATGGCTTTTGGGAAATTTACCCATCCAATTAATTTCAGTCATCATGTCTGTTTAATTAAATATAACAAAGGCATGTGGCCTAAGGGTTAGGGTGTTCATATCTTGATTGTAAGATCCTAGGTTCAATTCAGGTAGGTGATTCATTGTGTCCTTAAGCTAAGTACTTCATGTCACATTATTCCAATCTACTCGACTATAATGAGTATCCGCCAAGTGCTGGTGCAGTCCTTTATCTTGTCTGCCATCTGTCACATCCTGGATGTTATACTGGGGTTAAGAATGAGGAGTCCTAGAGAGTGCCTATGCCTATTTTTAGGAGCTGTGACTACATAAGTATCAAAAACAATGAAAGTGTAGTACTTGCAAATGATGCCTGGCTGTATTTGAATTAAAATACATCAAATTTCTTTTTATAGAAATATGTTCAATCTAATAATAAAATCCTAGCTAAGAAAGAGCTTTTTCAATTAATGTACTTTTTTCTGTTTGAAAATGCATTCAAATTCTTGTTACAAGGCACTTCATTTTCATGTTGTATGATCTTGGTAAACAAAAAGCTTGTTCATACAATATCAATTGTTTCTTGTTCTTTGTGTGACAGTGTCTTGGTTTCTTGCTGTTCAGTGAACAAGGAAATTTGTCATGTTTGGAAATATGTGGTTGTTGGCATCATGAAGGGCATCTGGCCACAGAGAACTGTACCTCAATGTAACCTTGTTTGACACATCCAAACAGAAAGCAGACATTAAACTGATGATGATAGTGGTGATGATGATTATGTGTTAAAGAAATATGTTCAGGAAAGTGTTAGTGACCAGACAGACAAAAAAAACTATTATGCAATTCACATAAATTAATGTTTTCAGAATGTGTTGAGGGCTTGGATAGCAACTTCCTCATGCTATACAGAAGGCTTTCTGTTGCAACATGTCTGCAATATATGTGATTTAAGTGTGGACTGACAATATCCAAAAAGAAAATGAAAGAAGCAAAATTATATTTAAAATGGATACAAAGTTCTTCTGAATTTACTTGAATAATAGTTAATAGTCAGAATTAAAATTAGAAAATATATTTTCATCTTTTTCTTGTTTCAATGTTAGAACTGTGGCCATACTGGGGCACCGCCTTGAAGTGTTTAGTCAAATAAATCAATCCCAATACTTATGTTTTAAAGTATTTGGGAACCCATAATATGTGTTGGTGTTATGAATAAAACCAATCAATTAAAAGAATTTCAATCATACCCGCCTTAATTGAGATATTCATCATTAAAGTTAACAATTCTAGCACCTGCACTCAAACAATCATCACAACTTCTGGTTTTGCTACCAATAGCAAAATTGGTGCATGATGTCACAATACACCAGTTTCAAAATGGGTCATACAAGCGATGGGAGCATGTCATCCCTTCTTCAGTGCATATTGGCCTTCGTTTGTCTTTTGAAGAGTCATCTTTTGACGACACCAATGATGAAGTCCAACATATTGCACCATATTGATTTGAACCAGAAAAATTAAATTTGGAAGAATCCAATTCATCATTACTGACCACTGACCATGATAACGAAGATGAACCTAGATTAGGAAACACTGACTGGTATGGGTGTATAAATGTTCCTAATGTTAATCAAAATTTTTTAAATGACCAAATATTTCAGGGCGTACTGGATTTTCTTTTCACCAGCACTTGTGATGAGTCATATTTAATTTTTCTTTTTAATCTTTTAGCTTGAAGTAAAAAGAAATGCATATGAAACTTTACCAGGCCTCTGTGACTGATGGGAGGGAGGAAGACTTGACTTAAGTACTTGTAACAAAATAGACTTCACTACTTGGTGTCTTTGACACCTAAATTAGTAGAGGTGAACCAGTAGGAGATAGAATGGATCTACCACAAAAGGACTACTATAAAAGTTCAAGTGTCAAAACAATTTCATTTTTAAAACATGTCATCGTTTAACGTCCGCTTTCCATGCTAACATGGGTTGGACGAATGACTGAGGGCTGGCGAACCAGATGGCTGCACCAGGCTTCAATCTTGATCTGGCAGAGTTTCTACAGCTGGATGCCCTTCCTAACGTCAACCACTCTGAGAGTGTAGTGGGTGCTTTTACGTGCCAGTCAGGCGGTACTGGCAACAACCTCGCTCGAATCTTTTACACATGCCACCGGCACAGGTGCCAGTAAGGCGATGCTGGTAAAGATCACGCTTGAATGGAGTCTTTTATGTGCCACCGGCATGGAGGCCAGATAGCCGCTCTGGCAACAATTATGCTCGGATGGTGCTCTTAATACCCTACTAGCACGGGACTCGAGTGCCAGTAAGGCGATGCTGGTAACGATCACGCTCAAATGGTGCCTTTTAAATGCCACTGGCACGGAAGCTGGTTAGCCGCTCTGTCAACAATCACACTCATATGGTGCTCTTTGCACCCCGCTAGCAGTCGTCGAATTTGATTTTGATTTGTGAAAAATCTAGGAAGCTCTATGGTATGGGCAGTGGTTTGAGGCAAATTTGATTGTTATTTCTAGGAGGTCAAGCAGCTATGTGGAGACTTTCACATTCTCTTGTCTCATGGACTGACAATCAGTTTATAGCTAAGGAGTCTGTGCTATTGTGATGTAAGCATCTTAGCCACATACACAGAGTAGCACTAGTAATAATATATGATCAACTGATCTACTGCTATATCAGCTGGGACAGATATTCAAACTCACTTTTTTCAGTTAACCAAATATTAGAATACCATTCATTTACGTTTGTATTCACAGCTTGTTGAGTCAATTAAATATTGAACTCTATTTTTTTAAGATGAGTATTGTGGTTTGCTTGAAGTGTTGTGATACACAAGTAAAATAACAAATATTGATGACAGCTATTGATGAAAAGGGATTGTGAAACAACCTTTACCTCTTTAGCACAAAATATTCTGTTTTTGTTCAAACTACCCAGATGTGGTCTCTCGCACCAACCCAACAATGTTGTTCTAAAAATAAACCGTCTCATCTTGAAAATCTCAAAACTGCAAAATAATGAATGATTAATTCAAAACAGAGTGAATAAATAAGCATTAGACAGAATAATCTGAATGCTAAAAGGTTTATATATTTCAGGCATAAAGGCCCATCGTCAGAAGTGAATTGCTTGGAAATACAAGTTTATGCAGTTCCTGCTTGAATCAGCTTTGCAGGATGAGGGACCTTTGTGCCTGAAATATATTAACTCTTAAGCGTTTAAACCAGCCATATCTGGTACAAATATTCTGCCTGTCTTATGTTCAAACTGACCATATCCAGCCTCTCTCACCTACCCTACAATATCATTCTAAAAATAAACAATCGCATCAATAAAATCTTGAAGCTATGAGACAATGTGTGGTTAATTCGAAACAATGTGAATAAATAAGCATTATACAGTGATCGAAGACCGGCTGTGATAACTGAATATCCGCGAAATAGGGACACCATATTTACAGTATTTATTTAACAAGTATTTGGACTTTTAAAACCCTCCCCGTACTGTTAACAACCCACCCATTACAGTAGTCTATTAATAACAAGGACAACTGTTAAGCAATAACACTTTAGATTTTAAAAAATAAAGATTGTTACTGTTACACAGGCCAGATTACTAAATAGAAAGCTGTGATTCATTGTCTCTCTCCATTGCACCAATCACAGCCCGTCATAAGTTTAAATATCCCTGTACATGCTTTTTTCCTATTTTACGCTTGTTTTGTTGTTCCTAGACTAGGAAGTAATATTTATTATTAATATTTTAATGGATTTAATGAAAAAAGTTTAGGCGTTCATATATATATATATATTTTTAAAATCCGCAATAGTTGAACCGCGAAGTAGCAAGAGCTCACTGTATTTGACAGAGAAATTAAAATGTTTGAGTGCTATGGTTAATTAACTTTTCTTTTTCACATTATTACAAGCTCTCTGTCTTCGTTATTATTTGTTTTACTTCTGTATTTCATTTTAAAATCTTGTTTCAAGTAAATGTGGGTTGATGGTTCATAAAATATGTGTCAATTATTGTTTAACTTAAGGTCAACATGTGATCAAGCAAAAATAAACAGAGGCAAGCCTTCGTTGCTATTTAGATATAATGTGTCTCAGTCATTACTGTGCAATGTGTTGTTCCCTTTTGATACTGACCATTCCTAGTTCTATAATAGAAACTTTCTATTTTAAACCTTTAGCATTCAAGCCAGCCATATCCAGCCCAAATATTCTATCTGCTTTTATTTTTTGTTTGTTCAAACTGGCCAGGTTCAAACTGGCCTCTTACACCTACTCTACAATGTCATTCTAAAAATAAACAATCGTGTCATTGCAATCTCAAAACACTGCGATAATTCACAATTAATTAAAACCAATGTGAATGAATAAGCATTACATTTAACAGAATAATCTGAAGTCTAAAGAGTTAAAGTGATCTGAATTAAAACCTTCCATCAAAATTTTATATCAATTTATTATCCAGACATCAGCTTAATTATGACAATTATTTTCTAAATTCTTCATTATTCTAGAACTTAAAAGGCAGTGTGTTTTGACAGAAATATGGTAACAAAAGGGTTAAGACATTGTGGTCTAAGCACAACCACATGTGAAGACTCCTTCATTGGCACAAGTATCAGTTAGCATAGTGTAGTAATGCTATTTTGAGACAAATAAACCTTATGCTGACATTTTCATGGTTAACTATAATTCTTGCCTACCCTTGTAATACAATGTAAGGAAAGCACCCCCACTCCACACAGGTTGTAATACAACATAAGGAAAACACCTCTGCTGCACTACATGTTTCAACAGAGCCAGCTTATGATACATCATCACCTCATCATTTAGCGTCCGCTTTCCATGCTAGCATGGGTTGGACGGTTCAACTGGGGTCTGGGAAGCCAGAAGGCTGCACCAGGCCCAGTCTGATCTGGCAATGTTTCTACAGCTGAATGCCCTTCCTAACGTCAACCACTCTGTGAGTGTAGTGGGTGCTTTTTACTTGCCACCAGCACAGGTGCCAGACGGGGTTGGCAAACGGCCACGGACGGATGGTGCTTTTTACGTGCCACTGGCATGGAGGCCAGTTAGGGCGGCGCTGGCAACGGCCACGGTCAGGTGGTGCGGGGGCCAGGCAAAGCTGGCAACGGCCATGATCGGATGGTGCTTTTTATGTGCCACCGGCACGGAGGCCAGTCGGGGCGGCGCTGGCAACGGCCACGATGATACATAAATACATATCAAGGAAAAGAGGAAACAAAAAATTAAAGTCATGGGTTGTGTATGTTTTAGAACACTGAACTTTACTAAGATATATCAACTTATTACAGACCTTGGCCTGAGTATTATGTATCTGTTTCTACCCAGCCTATACCAGCATCGACTTAAGATAAACAAACACAGACTAGTGGTTGTTTTTCTGTTGTCATCATCTTCATCATCATCATCATCATCATCATAAAGTATCCACCTCTTTAAACACATTTCCAGCTTAATTTCAAGCATGTCAACAGTTAAATGACCTGAATTTTAAGATATAAATTCTATATTGTAGCTATTGACCTATTAAAATAGCAACAGAAACTATTATAGACTTTAAAAAACCGGAAATCCTTTGGACTTGTCTGTAATTATTGCTATCACATGTTGATTTGATTGCTAGCACTTTAAGTCTGTCACAATTATTGTTATTATACTTACGAAGTATGTTTTTATGAAGTGTGTCACTGACAAGAATCATTTATGAGATTTCCTTTGGTAATAAATATTGATTTAATTTCATTAGGCATCAGGTCAGTTTTTGTAAGGAATGGAGAACAGGTTCCATCTCCCAGTATGTTACCTGTCTTGCTAGAATTTATTTTATTGTCCCTAGGAGGATGAAAGATAAAGCCAGTACCAGTGGGGTTAGAATTCAGAACTTAAAAAGAGGAAACTGAGCATGTGATAAAGGTAACAAGCTAGCAGAACCATTAGCATTGCCTATGTTCTAAGTTCAAATTCTGTCAGTCAACTTTGCTTTTCATACTTTTCAATATTATTGTTTGCCTTATTGCATCACCAAACATTATTATTCTATTTATATGTGAAATAAACAGCTTAGAAATCATAAAAAACATGACAAAATGACAATAAAATATTTCATTGCACTAATTAATTACATCTTTTTAATCAAGAACAGATTAGACAATGAAAACATTTTCCCATTCCTTCCTCTTCCATACAATCTGGATTGTCTGTCTTAGCTGTCTACACTATTATAATTTTTCATTGCCATCTTTTAACACCCACTCTTCCATGCTTGCATAGGTATGATGAAGTTTTATTGAGGTGTATTTTCTACAGCTGGATGCTCTTCCTGTTGCCAAACCTCACTTGACCAGACGTATGTCTTCATGGAAGATTGGGGTGTGAAAGGCACCACTTGCATGACAGTGACATTCGGTTACAGCTATCTTATGAAGTTAATCAAGGCTAGGAGACAGTAACACACACACACACGCACGCTATGGGCCTCTTTCTGTCTCCATCTGCCAAATCCACTCACAAAGCTTCAGTTGGTCCATAAAGTGCCACATAGTGGGGCTGAACTCAGGTCCATATGTTTTGGAAGCAAACTTCTTGCATTATCTCCAATCACCTGTCAACTAGCGAGTGCATTTTATCATGGCAATAGCAGAGATCTTATTACGTGTTCCATATAAGACTGAAATCTTCTCTAGTCTATATTGTCACTGTTTTTCTTTTTAAAGAATATATGACCAAGAGAGAGGGTGAATGGAGAGAGAGAGAAAAGGAGAATGGTGGTTGCGGTGGTGGTGGTGACCAAGCAAGTGAATACAAGGAATTTGAATGAGTGAGATAAGTAAGCAGAATGTGTATACATAGGTATACATGTGTAGAATACATCCCCACTTTTGGCACTATTTTGTTAATAAACAGTACGAACTGTGTCTAAAGTATATATGTATTACTACGCTGAATGTTGACAGTTCGTGTAACATGTAAAGCAAATAAACACGTAAAACAATAACAATGCCTTCATTTGAGTTGTCTATCACCCATCAAGAATGAAACTACACATAACATGGTGGCAGTGATGGGATACACATAGATATGAATGTGTAACACAGAATAATAACAATGGGCACAGGAAGTAATAGAAGAGAGACGGTGATAGCTTTGTGTTGATGGTTAGCAAAGAGACCAGACCGAAAACTGGCATGAACAATGTAATGGGATAGTAATAAAGGCTGATGGTGGTAAAAGAGAATGAGAGTATAGCAATAGAGGTGACCTATGATAGGTGAGAGTGGTAGATGTCAAAAAGGAGTCAGAAGGGGAAAGAGAATGATGATGATTGGTGGTAATGTAGAGTGATTGTAGTGGAGGAGGCGGAGTACATGAATATGGTTAGAACAGTCAGCATAATTCATTAGTCAAGCTAGAAAAGGTGCAGTAACAGGAGTGATGTCAGAAAAGAGGCAAAGTGCTAAAGAGTGAAGGAAGAGAGGTAGATTGATAAGGGGAATAATCAAGGGATTAAACACAGACAGATCAAATGTATTTCTAACAAATAATCTCTTATATAAAATCTGTTCTGTCTGTCTGTGTGGTGCTTCTCGGATCTCGGGCATCCTCCATCCGATTGTGCTCAAATTTGATATGTAGATACCGATGGTATCAGGGCATGTATAAGTCTTGAAAAAATTACAAAAATCAATTCCAGGTGAGAATGCGATCGATAAAGCCGTGGGAAATTGTTTTTCTTTGGAATGGAAAGAAAGTCTGTCTTTATTTCTTCTTTTGCTGGTGTCTCAAATTTAGGTTAAATCAGTGTTTCTCAAAGGGGAGGCCTATGGGATGATCAGACAAGTTGTTTTGAGAAATTTTGGTTTAAATGTTTGACAACTCAGCACCGTCCATTAGACGGTGGGAGGGGGTGCGTTTTGCTCGTAACAATAATGATAAAAGAAAAGTCACATGACTATGGTTGCTACAATTCAAACAAGTATCAAAATTTGAAGGTCACTAAATAGGGTTGGTAGTATGGGAAAACATAAAATCCTAAATACTGCTTTTGTAATGATGACACTTAAAAGAGCAGTATTGCAAAATGGTTTTCCAAAAGCACTTAAAGTATTAGTTGTTTAAGATGTCTTTCCAAAAAAACACTTGATACAGTTTTTACAGGATGTTTTTTTAAAAAAAAAAATTAATCATTTGATCATTCATATTTTAATCATTAATCATTAATCCTTTTAATCATTAATTATTCATATTTTAATTCTTCTTACTCTTTCTGTTATGGTTTGGTTGTACATCTGTCAAGTTCTGAATGGAGGAGGAAGAAATGGGAATATGTTTTCATTGTCTAATCTGTTCTTGATTAAAAAGATGTAATTAATTAGTGCAATGAAATATTTTATTGTCATTTTTGTCATGTTTTTTATGATTTCTAAGCCGTTTATTTCACATATAAATAGAATGATAATGTTTGGTGATGCAACAAGGCAAACAATAATATTGAAAAGTATGAAAAGCAAAGTTGACCGACAGAATTTGAACTTAGAACATAAGCAATGCTAATGGTTCTGCTAGCTTGTTACCTTCATCAAAAGAATACTGCTAAGCATTTTGTTTGATGTTCTAGCCAAATTTTTTGTGGAAGAGACTGGCAGAATTGTTAGTGTAACAGTCAAAATACCTTGTATTATTTGTTCTGGCTATGTATGTTCAGAGTTCAAAATTCCACTGGTGTCAATAAAATAAAGTGCCAGCCAAGTATGGATATCAATTTAATTGACGAGATCCTCTCCACATATTTATGAACTTGTGCAGCTGTTAAAAACTATTATTTTACATATTATATAGTGTGTTTGTGTATCGTGGCACTCTGTTGGTTATGATGATGAGGGTTCCAGTTAATCCGATCAACGGAACAGCCTGCTCCTGAAATTAATGTGCAAGTGGCTGAAGCACTCCACAGACAAGTGTACCCTTAACATAGTTCTCAGGGAGATTCAGCATGACACAGAGTGTGAGAAAGTTGTGGTGAAAGAATACAGAGGGTTCAACCCCACTGCTGGGGCCTCGTGGAGCTTTTAGGTGTTTTTGCTCAATAAACACTCACAACGCCCGGTCTGGGAATTGAAACTGCAATCTTTCAATCACGAGTCCATTGCACCTCCACAGATATATATATTGTCATAACTAATAAAGATTTTGTTGCTTAATCATATGTCAAAATAAGAATATTATGATATGACATGCTAAATTTACTTATGTACTCTTTTGTTTTTCTATTTCCAGCTGCTTCTATGTCGGCCTACATTGGTGAGTTTCATATCTGGCTACAAAGTTGACACAAATATAGAATTTAAGAAATCCAAAGTTCCTTTAGCATTCCACACTGCTCAAGGATCCGGGCCTCCTCTTGTGTTAATGCTTGGCTGGATGTTTGCTCGCAGTCACCATCTGACGAAATACAGCAACATTTACTGCAGTAAAGGCTTTGATGTGTTAGAGATCAGTGTAAACCCTCTACAAGTTCTTGTACCTAGTCGAGCACAAGGTTTTGTTGAAAAGATTTTTGGTATTTTAGAAAAAGAAGACTATATAAATAAACCTATTATTGTGCATGGATTCTCAGTGGGTGGTTACATTTATGGGGAAATGCTTGTGAAAATGGATAAAGAACCAAAGAAACTTGCAGCTCTCGGTAAACGTATTGTTGGTCAGGTTTTTGACAGTCCAGTAGATAAAGATCGAGTGGCATATGGTATGTCAGTAAATATTGGAAAAAATTATTTTTCTCAGAGACTAATCTTCCATCTATTAAACCAATACTTGAAAATCTTCAAAAAATCTGTGTCTGACCATTTTTCTAAAGCCAACCAGGCTTTCATACAAAATGCACGAAGGATTCCTACTCTCTTATTATATTCATATAAAGATTCTATTGCAAACCCTGAAGTGATTGAGAGTACTATATCTTTGTGGGAAAATGACGGAATTCCTGTCCTTTACAAGTCTTGGAATGATACCAAACATGTTAGCCACTTGCAGAAATATCCTGAAGAATATATTGAGATTTTATTAACTTTCTTGGACCGTTTGCCTCTAATCTGTGATTCAAATGACAATTGTAAAACTGATGAGGCAGATGATATACCAGCTCGTTCGTCCACTTCATTACATTGATATTATTCTCCTTAGATTATTCAACAACCACTTCAAGATATTCTTTACAAAATATCACTTATTTACAAAGTACTTTATTCTGTTGATATGACATTGATTTTACAAAGTATTAGTACTACAGATATATCAGTCTTTACAAAATACTTATTTTACACTTTTTTTTTCTACTGGTATCACATAGTACTTTACAAAGTATGTTTGTTCTTCAGATGTATTATTATCTCTATGAAATATTCATTTGACAGCTATCTCACTTGTCTACTGCAAGCAGTTTCTAAATCATGGCCCAATTAGTATTATTATATTAATAATATTCCTTTTGAAACACAAAGATATCAATTGGACACCAAATGGCAATGGATGGCAGAAACATAGAATGATAGATTAAATGCCTTATAATATTTAGTTACATCTCTTTACATTCTGAGTTCAAGTCTTGCCAAGTTGAACTTTTATTTTTCACTCTTAAAATAAGTACCACTTACATACTAAGGCCAAAATTGATCAAATGAATACCCTCTCAAAACATTTCTGGCTTTTGTACCATTTTTAGAAATTACTGTTTTTATTATTATTATTGTAATGACAAGAATTTTTGGAGCATCAAACATTATGCATTGTGGTATTTAGTCACAGCTCTTTCCATTCTGAGTTTAAATTCCACCAAGGATGATTTTATCTTTTGTCCTTCCTGGTCAACAAAATAAAGTACCAGTCAAGTACTGGGGTAGATTTAATTGACTAACCCTTTTCCCTAAAATTTCTGGCCTTGTGCCTATGTTAGAAACAATTATCATTATTATTATTATATGATTATTATTATTAATATTGTTATAATCATTTTTATTATTGTTATTGTTATAAACATTTCAGCTTTTGGCAAACACTTGTCACAGTGTTTCCTCCACTTGTGTCCTTAAATCTGGAGTAGTGTGCTAAGCACTGAAGCCCCTAAACTTGAAAAAAAGACCACTGGTGGTGTCCAAATGTTGGATGGTTATGGTCTTCAACAGTCTCTATATATGATACAGTGTGTGCTTGATTCAGGCCCCAAAAAGACAATTCATTCTCCTTTTAGCTTCTCATACATAACTATCATTGTTTACATATATAGTACTGGCTTGGAAACATTACTGTGTCACTAAACTGTCTAACTATGCACTACTATTATCTCACTGTCTCCTTGTATATTACTGCTGCCCTAGTCTTCTTAAACCTTACTGTTTCAGTCCCTGTATATAATATTACCACACTGTTTCCGCCTTTGTGCACTGTCTCATTGTCATTTTATACACTCTACAGCATCACTTTTCTTCTAGACATCACTCTTTTCTATTTTCCTACATTAGTATTTACCTTACATGTATCTGTTACGATACTCCAGCTATTTTATTCAACATAAAAAAGAACCCTGTTTGGGTATCAACTGTTTTGTTGAAATTATTACAGTTTATCAAAGAGCTCTTAGGCACAGTGTCCAAATTCAAAAGAAAACATGTTTATAGGAGAGAGTTGAAAATAGCTGAAATAATAATCACATGAGATAAGACTGTAATAGTTTTTAATATTTCTTGTATCCTACCTCATCCTAACCATTCAGTAATGAAGTAGGTTATTGTTGTTTAGACCCTAGTCAGACCTAGATTCAAAGATGTTCCAGCCATGACTGTCTCATTTTTGGGGTTTTATTTATTTCATTATCTATATATTTTTTTTTTTGCAGACTCATCCTTTCTTTAAAATGGCAATATGTGATATAAGAGATATTTGGTTGCTGTGACAACCAGACTGAATGACTGTGTAAAGGCTCTCCTGTTGGCTGTTTTGTCAGTCAAGGGGAGTTTTGGCAACCTTGTGTGACAAGGTACTGATTGTAGTTGTTATTATGAAGGACTGGCAGAACTGGTAGAGCAATGAACTTAAAGCATTGTGCTATTTAATGTCCATTTACATTGTTTTTAAATATCCTGCCAGGTTTAACTTTGCCTTTCATTCTTTGTGATTAGGAGAACAGGTACTAGTCAAATATTGTGAGAGTTGATCTAGTTGACTATATTCTGCTTTCAACAATGTGGCCTGGTGCCTAAATTAGGAAAAAAAAATATTTGTGCAGTAGCATTTTAATAAAACTGATTAGTAGCAGTAATAGCAGTTAGTAGCAACAGTAGGGCTTGAAATCATAACCATGTGTTCTCTACTCCAGCATAAATAGATAGGACTGTTTTGAATTAGAACCCAGTCATAGATTCTATTAGAATGGCTTATTTTCATGCTGTATGTTTTGATCACCTGATGGAAACATTAAGGACAAATGCTGCACCAGATTCCAGACTTTCAAGATAAAGTTTACATCAATGCATCTACTCTTGATCTTTGTTATTTTATTTATTAATTTAACCCTTTTGCTACCATATTTCTATTGAAATACACTGCCTTTGTTTCAGTCGTGAAAATAATAAAGAATTTGGTAAACTAACTTAATATTAAAGTAGTATTTGGAACATTAAATGAATTAACATGAAAATTTGATGTAAGCTTTTAATTTATAATCATTTGGAAACAGGCAGTGTATATCAGAGAACCAATAATAGTCTCGGCTGGGTTGGTAGCAAAAGGGTTAAAAACAGAAAAAAGATTGTCTTTCTTTTTTTCTGCATCAGTTTCTGTTGTGTTTTTGAGTTTGTTGGATTCAGTTTTAATTTCTATCTATAATAATCTCAGATGCATTTCTAAACTATCACTCTTTAAAATGACATCATCCATTTTTCCATGCTCATATAGGTCAGAGAGAATTTTGTTGAGGCAGATTTTCTATGGCCAGATGCCCTTCCTGTCACCAACCCTTTGCAAGTAAGGTAATATTTCTCCTGAACCAGACATGTTTTCACAGAAGACTGAGAATGAAGGACACTGATTGTAAGATGGTGACATTCATTTGTAACCATCATCTGAAGTCAAGGCAAGGAAACAGTAACATACATGCATCCATATATCTGCTTTATAAATGAGTGTATGTATGTGAATATGTCACAGAAAGGCTCCGAAATAGTGTGTATTCAAGAAAAACGGATTTAAGTTTTGAAATCTGTCTTAACAAGGTTTCCAATTGTAATTAATAAAAAAAAGTTAATTTGCTATGAGAAATAGCTCAACTTTTAGATCGACAAATCTACCACCCTTTGTATTAGGCTCTCTCTTATGCCTTTTCCCTCTCATATATTTACCAAACTCTTTATCTCTCTCTGTATATGTATATCTCTCATGCATACTCCCCCCACCACTCACTTGTGATAGGACATATGATTGCTTTCATTTTGTTTAAAACTTCATAGTTGTAACGTTTACTTCCATTTTATGATAGCCAGCAATCACAGAAAATGCTGGCTTCCAAATCCTGTTTTTCTGATCGAGTAAAAATTATCAAACTTTTAACCTCTGTAACATTTTTCTAAAAATTTT
Organism: Octopus sinensis; assembly: GCF_006345805.1. NCBI lineage: Eukaryota > Metazoa > Mollusca > Cephalopoda > Octopoda > Octopodidae > Octopus > Octopus sinensis. Next base: position 92,695,272 of record NC_043003.1, read on the forward strand.
TCTGGAATAAATGAATCACAAAATCGGATTCAGCATGAAAAAGTACATCAATATACAAAATTTTAAAATTTTAAAATCTGTGACAGCAACAGAAAAGATGTTCCTCTCTCTCTCCCTATTTGTCTATCTCTTTCATTTACACTTTTCTCATTGTAAACTTCCCCCTCTATATTTATATTTATTACATTCTCTCTCATGTGTGTGTCTGTGTCTGTGTGTGTATGTATGTATGTATGTGTATGTATGTATATGTATATATATGTGTATGTATGTATGTGTATGTATGTCTATATGTATGTATATATATATGTATGTGTATGTATGTATATGTATATATATGTGTATATGTAAATATGTATATATGCATATATGTAAATATGTATGTATATATGTGTATATTTATATATGTATATATATATATATAAAAATTAGGAAAAAAACACCTTTTATCAATTCAAAATGAACAATTAAATTACTCCATCTAGAAAATTACATATAATAGAAATATTAAAATAACAATAATGTACCAATGATTAAGTAAATTGCAAAATAATAATAAAACATATATATTTGGTAGCATAACGACACGTGTTTCGTGGCTATTGAGATAGAGAGAGATCGCTCATGATGAATGTGTGTGTAAGGGGTTTCATTAGGGCGACAGTCAAAAGACTCACAAACCAGCAGCAGCTAAGAAAAGTTTTTTCATCTATGCACCAAATGGAACAACAAAAATTAATTTATCAATACATTATAAATTGCCCCAAATAATCCAGAAATCTGTCCTGATTAAGAGGCTTATCATGGTCTGACATGGAGCCAAAAAGTAAAAATTGAAATAAAGGCATTCTATTGTAAAATTTGCCAGGTAACAATGGAATACTCAGCTCATATATATATATATATAATCAAAATAAGCAAAAAGCATATCCAAGGTAGAGTAGTACAGTTGTTTCATGCTACTTCATTTTATTAAACACTATTACATCAGTTTTAAAATGTCGAGCAATCTTCAGCCACATATAAAATTTTCCACCCCATTTCATTTATATGGATAATACCATACAAAATTCTGGTGCCTTTAAATGCCTTGTGAGTGGATTTGGCAGACGGAAACTGAAAGAAGCCTGTCGTATATACGTATATATATATATGTATGTGTTTGTCCCCCTAGCATTGCTTAACAATCGATGCTGGTGTGTTTACGTCCCCCGTCACTTAGCGGTTCGGCAAAAGAGACCGATAGAATAAGTACTGGGCTTACAAAGAATAAGTCCTGGGGTCGATTTGACCGCACTCAAATGACTGAAACAAGTAAAAGAGTAAGAGTATTTAATGGAAAAAAACACTGAGTTGGCAAACCCTCAGAATATTTGCTAGAAGACTTGATGATTTATAGCCAGCTACTACTGCTACTGCTAGTCAGTGCCCTTGGCAGAACTCTTATAGTATACTGGCTCGATATACTATAAAGTTTACTTTATTCTGTAGGTTGATGTTAAACCCGAGGTCAACTTTGACAGAGAAGATCTATGATCATCACAACCTTATCTTTGACTTTGCATCTAAAGAATTACATTATCCAATACACTTATCCTTTTTCAAGAATAGCATGCAATTTGGAGAACAATTGGCTTCTATTTCTAGCACCCCAAGTGACCATACAGAAGATCCACTCATTAGCTTGATTATAAGTAGGTATGATGAAAATATGCATGGTAAATAAGTTTTGTGATTAACATGCAATAAGTTCAAAATAGGACTTTGACCATGATGTTCATATTATCTCAACCAGTTTGGTAACTACCACAAAGCTAAACTAACTTCTATTGTTGCTTATCCACTGATTGGTCCTGGCTGAGAACTACAGTCAAAAGCATTCCAGTCGTCACTATTCTGTCTTTTATGTGTTTCTTTTTTTTTTCTCATCTAGTGGACTCTATTTTCCAAGGTGTCCTCTCTTAGACAGAAATTGGCTTTTCTCCTAGGCAAAAGAATTGTGAAGCTTCAGCTAAATTATTAACATTCCTAATCTAATATTATGTCTTTGTGAAATTGGAAGAATAGCTCAAAGTCTCACCATATTTAAATTTTCCCCTCATCATTCTTTTCACTCCACTCCTAAATTTGTTGCTTGTGCCTACAAAAGAAATCAGTTTTATTCCTTACTTGGACCACCAACTGTACAGATTTATTTATCTCTAAATATCTAAACTAACTTTGTTATTTTCATCAAGTAACTGTGATCAGAAACTGGTAGTAAAATTCCTATCAATATATCCTTTATATGGATTTAATTTGTTTTTCTTTGTTTTCTTTACTCTGTATTTAGGATTAGGATTATCATTTACACCCTTGTTTTTTGCATCCGCTTTTCCATGATTACATGGGTCAGATGGAATTCATTGAGGCAGATTCTCTACAGCTCAACGGCCTTCCTGTCACCAATCTTCACCCATTTCGAAACAAGGTAATATTTCCCCATGATGGAACATAAATCCACCTGCAAGGCCCAAAGCTTTAGTAGAAGACACTTGCCCAATGTACTATGCATGACTTGCAAATTGGGTTAGGTGCTTAGTTGTGTGTATTCACATTATGCTTCCAGAACCTCAGTTTCATTGTGATGGGTGGGTCAGGCACAGCATATCACCAGACATTTTGATAATTTATCATCTCCATGCGACTGAAAATCTTGTGATCAATTTTCACCACTTCATCACGTTTTTCTGGGTCTCCCTCTTCCGTGAAATCCATCCATTTTAAGCAATCAGCACTTCTATACATAGCTATTCTCATCCATACCCATCACATATCTCTTATGCCCACTTTTTCTCTCAGAATATTTATATGTTATGCATAGTGTTGTTGCACATCCAGCTGAACATATTAGCTTCATTTCTCTTTAGTTTTGTAAATCCTCTACATTCCAGGCTCACGTTTCACTACCATTAGCATTGTCATTCATAAACAAGCATCATACACTTTGTCTTTCATTCTGAGAGAGAAATCTTTTCTTACTAACAGATAATTACTCTCTGAACTGCAACGCTTCAACTAAATTATTAATATTCCTCCTCTAATATTATTTCTTTCTATGTAAGATTAGAAGAATTGCTCAAAATCTCACCAAATTCAAGTTTCCCCATCATTCTCTTCACTCTGCTCCCAAATTTGTGGCTCGTGTTTATAAAAGAAATCAATATTATTCCTCACTCGAACCAGTAACTATGTATCCATAGTTTACATTAGTACATATTATGGTATTTCTAGTAGGTTGTCTGGAAAGTTTTGAGCATTATTATGCTAAATCTTTTAACACTTCATTGAACACACCTGAAATGTAACACAGTTAAAACTTTGGCTTTGCTTGAAGTGGTAATGTATCTCATCTTCGTTCTAGACTAAAAATAGATTTAACTTTCATTCCAGTTACCCTTTATTGACATTTGAAGTGGATAATCATAAATTTCATATTTGCATTGCAATGCTTTCCTTTTTTAAAAAAATGGAAAAAATGGAAAAACTTGCAAAAGCATTTGTGAAGCTGTATGTGTAAGTCAATATATATATATATGTAGGTGCATACACATATATATGTAGGTGCAGGAGTGGATGTGTGGTAAGAAGCTTGCTTCCCAACCACATGGTTTGGGGTTCAGTCCCATTGCGTGGCACCTTGGGTAAATGTCTTCTACTACACCATTGGGCCGACCAAATCCTTGCGAGTAGATTTGGTAGCTGGAATCTGAAAGAAGCCTGTCATTTATGTAAAATAAAAATACATGTATCAAATATTAATGGAAATAAGAAATAAAGATACCTTTGGAAATGGGTTTATAAAATATTTCTAAAGTACATCAAAGATACTGATCTAGGTAGAATAATAACAGATCTTAGTGGGTGTACCTTATACTTAGGGGAGGTGCAAGATTTAGTAATCCATTGTAAAATTTATATGTTATACTGACTGAAGGAAGAGAATTCAAATACTGAAGGGGTAAACATATAATATTATTTCTGAAAGTTCATTGATCAAAGGGGTTAAGAGTTATTAGAAAGCAATACTAAATAGATTTTGAGATAATAGAGGGTAGGCTATGAATGATATAACAGCCCAGATAACTCATACTACCAAATTATAGTATGGTATACTTATTATTACCTGTTTCTAAAGTATTTAAAGGTACGGGTAACCTTATAAATACATGACGCTCTAATTTATTATTAATTAAGTTTTATTTATCCCTATATTTAAATATTTCATATATCTCCATGGTTTACATCCACACTGGCTATTTTTGTATGGCTGAGCTCTACAGACTATATTCCATTTTAGGCTGAATTCAATATTACTACCTTTGAGTTTACAGATTTTCATAGATAATGAGGTACCGCTGGCTTTATACCTAAGTCTAAAGGACTGTATCTGTGAAATTATCATATAGCTGCTGCCCAGTATGAAGAGTATCATTACACTTGGTCAATACCAAGAGCCTGAATCCAGTTGCAATTGTCATGACCCAGGATCCTGTCCACTTGATCAATGATGTATGAGTAAATCTATCATATATGAGGCAGTAGTTACTGCAACCGTAAATAATAGACCTATATTGGAATATGCGAAGGAGAATTTAAAAATCACTATGCCAATCGCATAGTCTCCTTCCGACATAGGGACAAAAGTAAAGCTTCTTAGTTGGCTTGCTACATATAGACTGTGAAAGATAATGAAACAACATATGTAATTAAATGGGAAGTAATTGAGAAAACCACACCTTATGTGACTGGATTGAATAAATGTAGACTTTGTTTGGCTGAAAGAGCACAGATCCTGTTCAGATCTAAGATTCCTAAATCTCTATTGAACTCCAGGTCAGAAATTTTCAGCGGTTGCATGCATATGTATAAATATATTTTGAAGAATTGGAAAATTCTGCCTATTCCTGACTAACTTGATATCTTTCCAGCTTATCATTTAAGATATAAGGAGGATAACTCTTTTACTTTTTATTTTTTACATTTTAATTTCAGTTTTTCATTTTCTGTTGTTTACTGTCTGCATTTTCGATATGCTGCAGTCTCAGTTTTCTCACGTTTCTTCTATAATTCTATTTCTTTAGTTCGTCAACATATGAGACTATTAGTAGTGCTTTGATACATGTATTGTAACCTTTAGAATTAATAATAATAATATATATATATATAGATATATATATATGTATAATAATATATATAGATGTATGTCAGCATCATCATTTAATGTCTGCTTTCCATGCTGGTATGGATTATGTGTGTGTATATATATATATATATATATATATATTTGTAATATAATATGTGACAATTATTCGGTTGCCATAATAAAACTCCAAGTTTTGGATGTCGGGGTGGAAACCTGCACTTGGAGTTTTATTATCACAACTGAATAATTGTCACATATTATATTACAAATAAATTCCTCTATTTACATAATATCGAGGTCGCTTTCATTATTTTGTTGTCTTACCATTACTATTACTATATATATATATACACATATTCAAGCAAGGTTGTTGCCAGTGCCACTGGACTGGCTCCTGTGCAGGTGGCACATAAAAAGCACCATTTGAGCATGGCCGCTGCCAGTACTGCCTGACTGGCCCTCATGCCAGTGGCACGTAAAAGCACCCACTACACTCTGAGAGTGGTTGGCATTAGGGAGGGCATCCAGCTGTAGAAACTCTGCCAGATCAGATTGGAGTCTGGTGCAGCCATCTGGTTCACCAGACCTCAGTCAAATCGTCCAACCCATGCTAGCATGGAAAGCGGATGTTAAACGATGATGACGATATATATAATGGTTTGAAATACTAACTTCAGAAAACCTGCCAGTCACCTAGTCACCTACTGTTCTGGCAGACACACTAGCCAAATTGACTACGTCCTCACCAGAAAAAGGGAAAGATGGCTGCTTATAAATGCCAAAACCATCCCAGGTGAAGAATGTACCCCACAAATACCTCAAGTCTTTGGTCCTCACAAAACACTGGCAAATTTTTTTCTTAATTGCTTCCCCTCTGGCTAAATAAACCTGTCTCCTAGTTTCCCTTCTGGCAGTCTGATACAATTCCCTGCTACCACCATTCTTCCAGTCCCTCCATGCCTGTTTCTTTTTCCTAATGGCCCTGTCAACTACATTGTTCCACCACCATGTTACCTTGGGTTGAGATGGGACTTTGCACCATCCACAGATCTGGTTACTAGCCCTCAACAGATTGTCCTGTAGAAAACTCCAGATGTCATCCACATCATGTGATGCTACATCCTCCTCTATTTCGTAAAAAGCTTTGAGTGATATGTCTTTAAATCTCTGTCCATTGGCAGGATCTTTAAGCTTCCAGACCCTTCTTCTCCATCTAGCCCTGATCCTGAAGTTGCTAACTACTAATCTATGTTGTGGGGTGCATTCTTCACTTAGGAAGGTTTTGGCATTTATAAGTAGCCATCTTTCCCATTTCCTGGTGAGGATGTAATCAATTTGGCTAGTGTGTTCACTAGATCGGTAGGTGAATAGGTGACTAGCAGGTCTCCTGAAGTTAGTATTACAAACCATAAGATCATTTGCATCGCAAAACTCCAGCAGCCTTGTTCCCTCTTCATTGCAGGAACCAAAACCATAGCCTCCATGTATGCCATGGAAGCCCCCTGCATGTTGTCCAACATGCCCATTGAAGTTGCCAGTCACAAAGGACCCTGTCATTCATTGACGAGGCAGTCTGCAAGAGGGTGTCATAAAATCAGTCTTTCTGTTCATCAGGTAGCCCTGGCTGAGGAGCATAGGCTGAGATAATGGTTGCTAACCCATGTTGTAGCACTAATCTAATCTTATGTATTCTATCACAGACTCTGACTACCTTGATTACCTTATCAACCCATTTCTCTGCAAGAAGTATACCCACACCCCCGACCCCATCAGTGTTCCCTACTCAGAAAATCTTATACCTATGTTCTTTGTCTATGAGGAACCTAGCAGAACTTCCTCTCTATCTTACTTCTTGGATGCAGCTCAAATCTACACGTCTCCGTTCAAGCATCTCAACATCTCAACAATCTCACCAGACTTACCTGAGGGTGTGGGAGGTGTGGGCCCCGTAGGACACTGGGATGGGCTGCTGCAGTGTCAGATGTTAAAATGATGACGATGATGATTCAAGCTGATTGATCAGTCCACATTTATATTGAGCCTACCACTTGTGATTGCATACATGTCTGAACAAGCCAAGCCAGCAGTAGTGAGAAACTTGTGACAGTGATAGAGATCTTCAACTTTAAATAAACAAGCACAAAGGCATGCAATCATGTCATATGTTATTACTTCAACTTAATAGTATTTTAACTGTCATCACTGGAAGTTTAAGGCCACAGCTACTGTACATGTATCCGTCTACATATTTTCAAGTACAAAGCCTGTTATATTTTCCACTGAAATTATTGATCTTTTTTATTCAAAGTCTAATTCTGATTCTTGCTGACCCTGTAAGCCTTACTCTCTATTGCTCTCTCCTTTCTCTCTCTCTCTCTCTCTCTCTCTCCCTCTCTCTCTCTCACACACACAGTGGACTATAATATTCAATGTGTTCATTCTTTTATTAGACAATACGGTATGACTTGAAGGAAATTTGGCTGCTATTTCTTGCAGTTTAAGCGACTGCATTAAGACTCCCTAGGTAGCTTGATAAGCAAACTGTCATTGAGTTAGTGTTAATAGAAAATTATGTAGATACCTAATCTAGAAGAAAAACAATAGTCAAGTTGGTACCATCATGCTTAATATAGTGAAGGACAAAAATCTAGTTAATTAATAATATTTCTACAAGGGGCAAAAGGCCTTTAATTCTGGAAGAATTAAAGTATATATATAAAGAATATAATTATAGAATAGTTGAACACATCAACCCCAGTGCTCAACTGGTACTTATTTTATTGACCTTGAAAGGATAAAATGCAAAGAAATCAGAGGAATTTGAACTCAGTATGTGAAACTGGAAGAGATGAAGCTAAGCATTTTGTCTGGTATGCTAGTTCACTACCCTTGTGGAGAAGGAAATATTATTTTAATGATTAAGTTGACTGTTGTTTTTCATGCAGATGGGGTCACTATGTGGTTTCTATTCATCATCATGATCATTTTTATGCCTCCTCATGCAATTTATTGTACAAGAAGTCTCTTATCACTAATTTGATAACTATGGAGAAAGCTAAACTTCACTGATGAAGTCCAATAAGGTTAGAACATGTCTGGGGTAATCAACTATACTTGCCAAATTCAAATGAAAAAACATTAGCCATTTGAGCTGTTTTCTTCTCATTGCAGTATGTATTAAATGAAATTTTCTATAAATACTTACAAATGTAGCTAACAATATTTCTCTCTATATCTCTCTGCTAAGAAAAAAAAAATGTTTCACAAATTCTCATATAATTGGAATCAACACAATCTGAAAGGTTTTTGCCGAAAATTTCATTTAGAATATACATTTTTGTGAAAGTTATGAGGAAACAAATTCATAGTGGGGATTACACTTCTGTAATTAAAAAATTAGATATTTCCTTTACTGGATTAAGTACGATGCCACCAATTTGACTTTTTCTTGCTAGTATGGAAAAACCGACTAAGTCAGTTCCTGACCTGTGCAGAAAGGTTAGAGGTCAGGGACCATACCTCACTTGAATGTTCTACTTTAGCATTGTTTCTACTACAAGATGTCGTTTCTATCAGTAAATACTTTACCAAAAGTACTGAGTGCATCGTATCGTGACACCGAAAGAAGAGAGGTTGCGCAGTCCCTGGCAAGACTAATGAATTCATTCTACCCTTTGTTTTCCAAAGGCAGCGAGCTGGCAGAAACGTTAGCATGCCAGGCAAAATGTTTTGCAGTATTTTGTCTGTCTTAATGTTCTGAGTTCAAATTCCGCCGAAGTCGACTTTGCATTTCATCCTTTTGGGGTCGATAAATTAAGTACAAGTTGCGTATTGGAGTCAATTTAATCGACTGGGTCCTCCCCCAAAATTTCGAGCTGTGTGCCTAGAGTAAAAAAGAATACCTTAGGGCGTTTCCCTTCATTGACTAACTACTTAACGCTGGGTACATTCTATTGTAGTACCGCTGCTCAGATAGCGTCTCGCAACCATACGTTGATAGTTTGTCTAACAGCATAGAGGGTTGCTACGTCATCAGCAGATAGAAGGGAGAGAAAGTGATGAAAGAGAATCAGCGTGAGAAGGGATAATAATGGAAGAGATATGTTGTAAGAGGAGTGTAGCGTGGTTGATATCCTCACTGTTTGAGAGATATATTAGAAACTAGCACTATGACCCGGCAATGCCAGTCAAAGTGCTAGTGCGTGCATATACAGTTGCATGCATGCGCACATACAGCTAGCTGGCATTCAATTGGCGTATCAAGTTTCGGGCATTTTGATTGGGTTTTGGATAGAAAATTCACAAAAAAAGTCACTTCTATTGATTTTTTAATGGCTTTGCAGGATGACTGGGGAAATGTAAAGATGTGCACGACCACCCTTGGACGGTTTTGAATGCCTATTGAAAGTGCCAGCCCTCTAACTGAAAAATTGTGGATTTGTATAAAGGATACACACACACACAGACAGACATTTTGCCGTTTATATATATAGACTTGATCTCGTGTTTGATAACAACCATCTATTTTGACCCTGTTGTGTCCACTGCTCTGATTGGTTGGCATTGGCGCAGTTTGTCTCTTGACGTATTTTGCGCCAGTGTGTAAGCCAACCAATCATGGCCTTCGGATAAGGTCCTATGACAGTCTTTTTGTGTTCTCACTGGAGCCCACCTTCTGTTATAAAAAGGCCCCAGCATTCACGATATCTTGTCTTTGGTTCTCGTCCTTCTCAGGGCTAACCTCTGACCACAGAGCGACTCAACCATGTTCCAGCTCCAGAGACAGACGACCAGGCTAGCCAGCCATGTTCCTGTTCCAGCAGCGCCAATGCCCACCAATCAGAGCAGTGGACACAAAAGGGTCAAAATAGACGAAGATGGTTGTTATCTAACACGAGATCATTTCTAATATATCTCTCAGTGAGGATATCAGCTATGCTACAGGAGCATCAGGTGTGATCAAGAAGAACGTAAAGGAAATGAAAGATGGAGAGAAGGAGATAGAAAGAGAGAGATAGCGATTGTTGGTAATGAGACTGAATACCATGGAAGAGAGAATGATAGGTAAGTTACAGGTATAGGTATAGAAGGTGGGGTATGTATGTTTGAGTCCGGGCGGCTGTGTGAAGGGTGTCAACAATGAATTATAAAGAGGAGAGTAATACGAGATTGATAGATAGCAATGACGAAGATGAGAGAGTGACAGTGAAAGGAATTAGTGGAAATGAGAGAGGGAGAAATATGACAGAATGATGGATAGCAACGGTGAAGGTAAACAACAGATTGTAATAGAAGTAAAAAAAAAAGTGTGAGTAAAATAAGAGGAAGTGGCGGCGGGCAATAAACAAGACGACAGTGACAGGGAGCACTGAACGTGGGAAGATCCATTACAATGCTATCCTTTGTTATACAGGTAGAATGATAAGAGAAGAGGGTGATAGAGGGATACGAAGGTAAGGTGTTAGGAAAAGTTAGTAATAGTTAAGATTAGCTAAGACTAAGGGAGAGCAATATATTTTAAAATCTTTTACTTGTTTCAGTCATTAAACTGCGGCCATACAGGGACACCGGCTCAGTGAGTTTTTAGTCCAACGAATCGGCCCAGTACTTATTTTTTAGGTATTTATTCTATCGACCTCTTTAGAGGAACCGTCAAATTACGGAATCATAAACAAATGGCACCGGTTGTCTGGCAGTTGGGGGTGGGGACGAAGACAAATATAAAAATCACACACTCACACACACACACATATGTACACACACACATATATATATTGTCAGTAAATCTATATATACCCATTGTCATAAATCAGAAAGAGAAGTACGCTCAAAGTTATAGAGCTATTTAGAGAATGTTAGTTGAGGCCGCGAAACCCTGTGTAACATTATGAACTGACCATTCTCTCTCTCTCTCTCGCTATATATATATACATATATATATATATAAATTAATAAATAAATAAAACATATGCATATATACATACAAATATGTACCTACCTACCTCTACATGTATATATACATGCATATATGGGTACAGGACACTAAAAAACGTCGAACACAATGAGAAACGAAAACAAACACAAAACCAAGGAACTGGACATTTTTCTTAAACAACGAAAAAATAGAGTACAGGACAAATAACACAAGGAAAATTCCCCTTCTTCCCCATTGTTTCATCTACTCCACGTTTCGAAGGTCAAGGCGATACATGACTTTAATGAAACAATCCTTTCCGCGAAAATCAAATTAAATAAAATTTGAGATTTTTTTGCGGAGGGTAAAAATGGTAACAAAAACAGGACAGTAACGACAGTACAAAATATAAACAGTAAAAGACAGGACAAGGAGAATAACAGTATATATATATATATATATATATATATATATATATATGTGTGTGCGTGTGTGTGTGTGTTTGTGTGTGTGTGTGTGTGTGTATGTATGTATGTATGTATGTATGTATGTATGTATGTATGTATGTATGTATGTATGTATGTATGTGTGTGTGTGTATCGATAAGTGTAGAGAATGGAGAAAGTGAATCCGTAGTACGTTTCCAAGCAAAGCTGACCATGGGTTTTAATACACCACACACACATATATACTCTTTTACTTGTTTCACCCATTTGACTGTGGCCATGCTGGGGCACCGTCTTTAGTCGACCAAATCGACCTCAGGACATATTCTTTGTAAGCCTAGTACTTATTCTATCGGTCTCTTTTGCTGAAGCGCTAAGTTACGGGGACGTAAACGCACCAGTATCGGTTGTCAAGCGATGTTAGGAGGGACAAACACACACACACACACACACCACACACACACATACACACATATATATATATATACATCATATATACGATGGCCTTCTTTCAGTTTCCGTCTACCAAATCCACTCACAAGGCTTTGGTCGGCCCGAGGCTATAGAAGGAGACACTTGCCCAAGGTGTCACGCAGTGCGACTGAACCCAGAACCATGTGGTTTGTTAGCAAGCTACTTACCACACAGCCACTCCTACAGAAGTAACTCCATGACTACCACCACCATCATTTTTACATCCGTTTTTTACCGTAAAATAACATAGGCCTACAATGAGATTAATGACAGAGAGACAAAATAGCATTTAACGAAAGGAATGCTATGCAAACAAAACATGCCGAAAGGTGAGCAATTCAGGAGAGGAGAGCGGTGAAACTACCATCCTTTTTTGTCATATCAACAAGTGGAAAGCTTTAATAATTATTATACTTCTTACATGTCCTCTTGTTTTTGTACTTGAGTATGTTTTTTTGATAAGACATTAATGTGTGTGTGTGTGTGTGTGACATATGAACGTATATGTGACGTTTTTTTTTTTCGGAAAAGTTGGATCTTTCGGTTTGAACAGCAGTTTTTAAAATAATTTCTAGGTAACTAAAACATGTTCAACTTCGTATACTGGTAAAATGCGTTTATAAAACATATTTTTCTCTTGGCTTTATTGAGAAAATTCTATGGTTTGTAAGATATTTGTTGTTATTTTTCTTCAATTTCTGCAATTTCAACCAATCAATGACGCCCATTGAGGTAAAAAAAACATTCTGTGCCGTATGAATATGTCCCTCGTTTAAGAAACAGATTGGGTTTATTTACATTTCTTCCCACCACCCCTAACCCTAACCCTAAAGCAGATTGAAATGCAATAGATCGATACTAGGGTCATAATTATGGGTGACAATTTCATATGGCACCGCTAGAAAAACTGCCGTTCAAACCGAAAAGATCCTATTCTTCTTCTTACATGTCCTCTTGTTTTTGTACTTGATGATGCTTTTTTGATAAGACATTAGAGTGTGTGTGTGTATGTATGTGTGTGTGTGTGTGTGTGTGTGTGTGTGTGTGTGTGTGTGTGGTGTGCGTGCGCGCGCGTGTGTGTGTGACATATGAACGTCTGTGTGACGTTTTTTTTTCGGATAAGTTCTCCCATATGTCAAAATGGACATTCTTTCGATATAACTCGACAAAATCAAAACATTTCACTTCGGGTATTTCCGTGGGTTGTGGATTATAGATATAACGAAATTATGCCAGCAGTATCTTATTTTAAACTTGAAAAAAAACAAAAAAAAAAACACGTCTTGAATATTTGTTCTTACCTGTTTCACGTGTGTATGAATTTCCAAGCAGAAAACAGAATCGAACTGTCATTTGCTTCCACGGAAAGCCTGCATCAAAACGAAGATCATGTTTGGCAATTTCCGTAAAACTCTCTTTACCACTCAGCGCAGCAGTCCGTTCTTCTCTCACGTCACCGTTTTTTCCCTCAATTAACTGAAAATGGCTTATCTTTTTCTTTTTTTCACGATTCATTTAATATGTATTCTCTTTCTATTTTAGAGTAAATTTTTGCTGGCCACATACTTGGTAGCAAGGCCATGAAGGATAGCGTGTTGTTTCGTTCATCATTCTTTAAATCTGAAGGTCTTGCGGATTTCTATAGTCCCAGATATTGCAATCATTTGTAGTGTATGAATTAAGGGTTTGCGTTCTCCCCACAAGAACCCAAGTTCAGCCATACTTTGCTCCAGATGGATTGGTATGTTATAATAATAGGTATGAGGCTGAAAATGTATCTTGGGTTCTGGATTTACAAACTCTTTATCTATGGTCCATAGATGTCCTCTTTCCCTTGTATTTCTAACTACATTGTCGTCCAGAGGGTAGTTGATTTCCACAACATAACATATCTGTTCCCTGTTGTCTCACAGAACAATATCTGGTCAGCCATGTTTTAATTTGGTGGGTGTTTTAATTTTCAAGTTCCATCAATATTCCTTTGACCCATTGGTCTCAATATAGTCAATTTCGTCTATAGGTGTTTTCTTTTTTGTTATCCTGTTCCAGACAATTCTGGACACTACATCACACCTCATGGGAAGATAATATCTAGAAGACATTTTCTCACATTTGGCAATAATGTGGTCAATGCCTTTAGGTTTGGTTTCTGCCTCTTTTACTGTAGGTATTTGGTGGGGGTTTCTTGTTCTTGAATTGCATAGAGGTAGCCTTCAAAGTGATATGTCATAATCTTGTTGGTACATCATACCAAGCATTTGACATGATCAGTCTCTTCTATGGTTTGTGTTTTTGGTGCCAAGTACCCATGTACTAACTTCTCGGAACGGTCCAATTTTTTTTATTTGGTTCTTCTGATAAATAGATTTTACCAATGTTCCTTCGAGAGAGATCTGTATAAACTCTTATTTCATACCTTTCAGTAGCTACCTTAATTATGTTATTGATTTCACGGACACAAACCTGGGCAATGATAGTTACTGGTCTTTTCTCTGCTGCAGATGTTTTATTGTTACAATACGTGCTTCGTGTGACATCAATAGATTTGAGATCATAACCATTTCGGCCTAGCTTAAAAGGCATCTGGAAAATGTAAAAACTGCTGTCAGAGAAAAACCATTGTTCCACTGTGGGAAAAGTTCTGTAGCAGTGTTAATTTAAATTTGGCTATGGTGGATCGAATCCACTTCATGCATGCAAGATTCGCTACAGAAGTATAGCCTGTTTACATCTCCATTGATGTTGAAGTTTCCTGTAACACTGGAAATTGATGGAATCGACATTTTGAAATGTTAATCTTATACAACACTAATTTTGAAGTGGAGGTAGTGATAAATGATTTACAATCAATGAGAGTTTTTCTGTTTCTTTGCAATAACTTATTCAAATCATTTAATTTTGTGAATATATCACAAAGAAAAAAAGATATTGCATCTTGCAGCCATCAATGAAGCGGATAGTGGAGTATCTTCAAAGAAAGGTATGATAAAATGAAACAGTTCAACAAAGTGTAAAACACAGTTTCCTTTTGACAGCCACCGCACTTCAGTATGGTATAAGAGTTTAGTATGGTCCTCATCATTTCTTAGACAGAGTTGACGGAAAATTTGATCAGACAAGGGACTGGACTTCAATTTGTTCACACTCTTGATAACTAACGGTAGCACATCATTTAACCTACTGTTCATATTTTTTGCCACTAAATGTTGCCGGTGTGCCAAGCAATGAACAGTTAGTATCTGGTGGGAAATTTCACGATTTAGGAGTGATGAAAAATCTCTTTATCTTCCTATCACCGAAGGGGCTCCATCAGACGCACAGGCAAGGATATTATTGAGAGGGATATTATGTTCAAAAACGAAAGACTTGAGAGTGTGAAAAATAGTTGCATCTCTTGAATCAGACGGCAATTTCTCTGTGAACAGCATTTCCTCACAAGGTTGAAGGTCTTCGCTGAAATACCGAACATATACCATCATCAATCATTGATTTCCACAACAGTCGACTCATCCACTTGTATAGAAAATTCATAACGCTAGAGAATATTAATGAGCTGATGTTTGACATCGTTGGTCATTTCATCGATGCGTCGAGAAATCGTATTATTACTATGTGGTATCTTCTTCATAATGTTATCGGGGTTTTCGTGCATAACGGATGACAAAACCCCTTTGATAACTGGGCGAAGTAATGTTTCTCCAATTGTGTGACTTAGCAACAAGCAATGCAATGTTGTACGATGCAATCAACCCGTCATTCTCCTGTTTACTAGTTTCCTGGAGTAGCGTGTTGAATGTTTGTGTTTGCTTTTTGAAAGAGGAGCTCAGTTGCCAAAAGTATGACAACAGCTTGTGCGCCTTGTCAGAATGCTTAGCTTCAAAGTGAGACTTCAAGCGTGAAGGTTTCATTGCTTCGTTGGTCAATGTTTGATGGCAAATTGGTTACTGACAGCTCCGAGGAGAGGGAATAAATCCAAATGATAAATAATCACTACTGCATTGTCAACAAATTTCCTCGACTGGAGGCGTCAGTAAAGTGAAAATGTGAAAACGAATTTCTTTGGACAGCATCAGAAAGGCAGTATGATATTCCCAAAGAGAAGAAGAAGTCAATAGAGCAGAGTCAGATGACATGTCTTTACTGGAGCAAATACGGATCTAGTTCGTTTGGCTGCCAGCATTTCAAAAATTAAAGTTTATCTAAAATTAAAAAATTTGGAACATTAATGTACCTTTCCAAGCTAAATTGCTGAAGTTATTCAACTTTTTCCAGTAAAATGTTTTTAAGAAGTTATAGAGGTTAGTATAGTCATTTAATCATTTTCACCAATTCAAGAAACATGATTTGTGTGTAACTGCACATTTTGTCAACATCCTGAAAATAGCACTTGTGTTTTGATATGAAGCTGTAGAATTAAGCATGACATATAACCCCCTCATAACTTTTTAACTTTTCGGAGTGTTCAGGAAATTTTTGCAAATTTGAATTCTATACGCAGGACTTCATATGATTATGGAGTGTGATTTAAGGCCTAGGCCTATTTGGCTGATATTTTTAGCATGTATGACAACCATCTCAATGACTGCGACAAAGGTATTCGATTGATAAACAAGTCCGTGTTTATGCGAGCAGTCAAATCGATAAAAGTGCACCATTATTCTAGGCATGCCTAGATATCAGTAAATGCAGACTTAATTTCTAAAAATTCATTGTCACCCACAAAATGTTCATATCGCCTGCCAAAATCTCAAAGCGCTCACCATTTTCTAGAAATTCGCCTATCACCCACTTGTAAGTTTGAAATCGCCCACTGGTGGGCGATATCACCCAATTTGGGAAGCTATGCTGTAATACCTTGATAATTCAACCATGTGGGATATTATCAAATGCTTTCAAGTCCAATCACACTATGGTTTAGTTCCTGCAATTTTTTACTGTTTTTTTTCTGGATCATTTTGTTAATTAGTAGCTGCTGTATGCAACCTTACACCTCCTTTCCTTCAGCTTGCTCAGGTGTTATAATGCTGTTGGTGGCACAATGATACTGCAAGAACAGATAGAGGTACCTAGTGTATAATTTGTACAGGATGTTCTGGCGGGCTGTTAGGTTGTAATTTTTATCAGAGGTGGTTTGGTTATTCTTGGGGTTGACGGGAAGCAAATAATTTATCGAGCATTTGCTATTTATATATTGCAGATTTATAACGACAGCAGAGTGTACAACAAACATCCGCGATCTGACTGTCACCTGTACTCTTGACAAGAGATGCCAGTTAGTCTTTTACACCTACCAGGTGTATGTGTGTATCAGTCGCCACTGATACACACATACATGTATTATGTATGGTTTCAAATTTTGGCTTAAGGCCAGTAATTTGGGGAGAAGGGGCTAGTCAATTAGAGACTATCCAGCATTGGAACTGGTGACAACTTTCCCACCTGTCATGGATTATAATCAAACCATTCTCTCTCTCTCTCTCTCTCTCTCTCTCTCTCTCTTTTAAAATTCTAGTAATAGACATTACTGTTTTTTTTTCATTTGTTATATCTGACGAATACCTATTTTAATTGGATTTTTGATTATATTTCTCCTCCCTTTCTTGACAAAATGAACTACAATAATATTGATAATGAGTAATCCTTCACTATTACATCTGTTTAACCTCTCCATCTCTGATGATGGAATACTCAACGTATGGAAACTTCGTTCGGGACGATGTTCCAATAGCTTGGATATTCTAGAAACAGCTGATAGAGACTATGTATACCTTTTTATTATATATCTAAATTAAATGTCCATGTCAAGTCTCCAAACGTTTGCTCTTTACATTTCTATTTTAATCTATACCTACAACTAAAGGAGAAGCCACTCCTAGCCGCTTCAGAAAGGCAGTCAAGCAGTTCAAACCGGAATTTTAGTGCGGAAACTGTGCGCTTTGAGAGCATACCTATTATTTTGAATCACCTGACAAAAATTCCTGGTATACTATATACAAATATTCGTGTGTGTATGTATGTGTGTGTGTCAAATCCCCAAATCAGAAAATTTCCAACGCCTACTTCCTGAAACCACCACACCTCAGCGATAATACAACCGGTGCTATCTGCAAGACTAACCGCGGGAAAGGGTCAAATTAAAAGTTGGCTCACTTATGACCCGAACCATAGAATCGGTAACCTGCGGATAAAAGAAGCTATCCTGATAAAAAAAAAAGGGAAGGGGGCAGCAATTAGCAAATTAGCAACTGGGTTGAGTTCAATGAGTTTCAATAGTTTTTACGATATGAATACTCACTGTATGTGACCCGATTCTTCTTCGCACTCCTGTCGACCCACCCTTACATAAATAATTTATGATACACATTCTGCGGTTCCAATTTTCTATACATTTACACGCACAAGTAATAGACACGCTAACAAAATAGATGCATCCTTTTTGTATTTTTCTTGTTCTTTAAAGTATTTCCAAAAATATTAAACCCAATTAAAATTTTCTAACATAGATTTATTTCATACAATGATCTTTTATAATAATGTCGTATTTGTATTGTTATTACATTTTATACCGTATTGATTTTTCACATTTCTGGATCTGTTTGAGTTTTTATCGCTGGTTATTTTAATATCTGAAACTTTTCAGTTATGTATAGGCTATAATGTAGCATTCCGTCGAAATATTAAGTGGCTTTCTTTACGATACTTTATGTCGTTGGTGTACGTTCAAATCTGCGTCCCTGAGTTTCTAGTTGAATTAGGACAGGGATAGGGAAAATTTTAGTATCACGACCTGAAAATTAATGTTATATTTATAAATATACAATTTACATTGACAGATACACATTTGAAAGTTGGCTTCGTTTTATCGGTCCTCTTCAACTAACGGTCTTTTTAAAAACCAGTGATATACATAAAATTAAAATATTATAATTTAAAAATCATATTATGTAAAATCGAAGAGAACCTTAAATCAAAATAAACTTTAGTTAGAAGGAAGAAAACATGTATACCCAGAGTAAATTAATTAATGGTAAAATAAATTTAATTAAAAATTATAAGTCTGTTTGTAATAAAAAAAATATTCAGTGAGATTTATTTCTGACAACTGACTCGTCATTTCTATCCTTATTATCAAAGAATTCTATAAGCCGGAGGTGACAGTTAAAACGCTCAATATCAGCTTTTAGTTCTATGAGGTTAGGAGTGGGTGTCGGGGTAAATTTGAAACCTTTCAATAGGAGATTCATCTCATTCTTGTCGAGGTTTCTATTTGACAAATTTGTGATCTTCGGATCTATATAGTCAGTGTGCTCTTTGAAGTTTTCTGTTGCATCGGGTCTGGTGCGCGATTGTGGTATTTTCTTCCCCATCCCCAAGGAATTGTATTATTGTGTTTATCACTGATTAAGAAAGATATCTAATGTAGCTACTTGGTAAAGTAATTTGTGAAAAAGATCTCTTGAATTCTCCATGCAAGCAAGAAAAAGAAAAATAAACCCTACAAAAGGATGAAAGATATTAAAAATATATTTAAGCTGGCCCTGCTTTATTATATAATTTGTATCCTACAGAATGGCTTCCAGTTAAATATAAATATACAAAACTCATTTATGAGGTTTGATTAAATGTAGACTGAGAATAGGTTGAATTATAAACAATACCAAATTATTTTTTTTATATTTTGACTTTATTTTCCTAATTTGTGAATATTTGATATTTATTGATGCAAAACATTGAATCTCATAGCATATGAGGTGCTCCAGCATGGCCGCAGTCAAATGACTGAAACAAGTAAAAGAGTAAATGGGACTTGGCTGTACAGTGTAAAGGATTATACATTTTCATAGGAGTTTGAACTTTGAACTCTTTTTTTAATTTTTCTGTGATGACCGCACCCACCCCTTTTGTCTTATTTATTCTTTCCTACTTTCTAAAACTGACATCTTTGAAAGGTCACCGTTAGAAAATGTGTTTATTTACAAATATGTTGATAGTTATACAATAGAAAGAAAAAAAAGAAACAAAGGAGAAAGAAAGAAAAATGCTTTGTAATGAAATTTCAATGAATTAACCACATCTCTCCCTCTCCCTCTCTCTCTCTCTGTATCTACCTATCTGTCTGTCTGTCTGTCTGTCTGTCTATCTATCTATCTATCCTTTTCCAATCCTTTAATATTAATAATCCTTTAATATTACTATAGCCTGAGGCTATAGTAGAAGACACTTGTCCAAGGTGCCACGCAGTGAGACTGAACCTTGAACCACGTGGTTGGAAGCAAGCTTCTTACCACGTAGCCACGCCTGCGCCTAAAATGATGAAAAAAAACAACAACAAATGTATGTATGTATGTATGTACAGAAGCAAATACTTGTTCTACCACACAGTCCACCACAATTCTATCAAGGGAATGCGTCATACACACCAAAGTCAGTTCCTTGATTTGTTTGACTGTCCGAAGGATCTATTGCGATGTGAAATGTAGTTCTTACGTCGACGTTACCATTAAAGATTTTATTTGCCGGTAGTAGTCAGTAACACTAACTTAGTAGTAATCGTAGTAAGTGACAATGACAACGTTGTTGCCCGCGCGCTCTTAGTGTGTGTTGGAAGCTGTATGTGGAAGCTAGGTTAACTGTCAGAGAGGAGAAAAAGGTAGCAATTGCGTTGTCCATTTTCATTCGACCAAAAAAATGTTCTGGCTTAGCTGGTCGGAAACCGTAGAAAGAGAAAGCAAACCTTTCATTTGGTTATAAAAGGTTTGGCCAAGAAATAGGTCAAACTTAAACATTGACCTTTCCATGACCACCGAAGGTCAGATTATTCTCATAGAGATAAGACATAAAGGATTAGACATTCGTCTGACAAGCAACAGGTCTGTGGATTTGGTTTCAGATCTAAGTTAAGTAGAGAACGATCTCCAACAGATCTATAAGAAAAAGAAATGACAAAATTCTTTTCTTAGATCAAACCAGGACATTAAAGTTGAGTTAACAGCCCCGTCTCATATTAGAAGTACGAAAGACCACGGAGCACAAAACAAGCTTTAAGATATATAGATCAGGCCATCGATCCAGAAAGAATGGTGGAGTAGCTCTG
>NC_043003.1:92721384-92873884 GCF_006345805.1 Octopus sinensis
GGAACCCCTGGTGGAGAGAGAAATTGAAAGAAGATGGCCCAGTAGTGTGTTGTGCAAAGTTGGTTGGAAAACAAGCAGTGGAAGCTTTTTATCTTATGGAGACTCTGCTTGCAGAGCCATCCTTGTTCAGAAGAAGAGTAAAAGAGGATTCCCCAAAATTGGTGGAGATACTTTTGGTAATTTACTAGTGGCGGCTCGTCTGCAGTATCTCCCATTCATAATATACGTTTATTTATTTATTTTTATAATTGTGTAAGTTATTTAATGCCATCACTAGCAATCCTTAAGCTTAATTATCAGTTTTCAAAATAACAATATCCCTGAATGTGGAACTGCCTACCCCGCAGTTCCAATGATGGGCTGTTTGCTTTGTCGTGTAGTTTATGCATATGTCCTAGAGGTAAGCGGGACGAACAGGCTGGGTAGTTGTGTTTATGCTTCATCCTGATGATACAACGGACATGATATAATATCATATTTAAGGATACTACTCTCTTTACTCTTTTACTTGTTTCAGTCATTTGACTGCGGCCATGCTGAAGCACCGCCTTTAGTCGAGCAAATCGACCTCAGGACTTATTCTATCGGTCTCTTTTGCTGAACCGCTAAGTGACGGGGACGTAAACACACCAGCATCGGTTGTCAAGCAATGCTAGGAAGACAAACACAGACACACATATATACGACAGGCTTCTTTCAGTTTCCATCTACCAAATCCACTCACAAGGTATTGGTCGGCCCGGGGCTATAGCAGAAGACACTTCCCCAAGATGCCACGCAGTGGGACTGAACCCGGAACCATGTGGTTGGTTAGCAAGCTACTTACCACACAGTCACTCCTGCGCCACTACATATAAGAATTTGAATGAATAATCACGGCCTCCTTGCTTCCCTAAGGAACAACTTCTGTGATACTGAGTGAACTTGAGCAATTTAATAGTTCATGGCGTCTTTGTGGTTGTGAAAAAAAAAAAGAAAGATGCATTATTTTGTTTTCCGTGTTTGTTGTTTGAAAGTGATTTTATAACATGGATAAAATGTGGTTTTAAAAATATGAACAAAACGAAAGAAAAAGGAAAAAAACCAAAAAGGTAAAGAAGTATATTGAAAATGTGGTTTCATTTCGTTTTTTAGGGAGAGTAAATATTAAAGAAAAACTTAGCGAAACCTAAGTTATAATGAATATAAGTTAGGTTATCAAGAACTGTTAAATTTTATTCCAGATGATAGACTCTCTTCTTTGTTACAGTCGTTTGACTGCAGCCATGCAGTTTTGTAGAAACTTTGATATTTCTTTACGCATACGGGATGAAAATGGTGTAATTATGGAATTAATAAATCCAGGTGTAATTATGGGATTAATGAATTTTGTATCTAAATTAGACCCTGATTTAGAGAACTATTTAGAAACCAATAGTTTTCAAAGGTATTTCTAAGACTATTCAAAATGAGATAAACATGGACTTGCTGGAGACATACCATGATGTGATAAAGAAAGATATTCAAGAGGTTTCATTTATATCTGTCATGGATGATGACGCAAAAGAGGTTTCAGAAAAAAAGTTAAATGGTAATTGTTCTATTGTCTGTGCACAATGAAGGAATATTTGAGAATTTATTATTCTTTATTCTAGAAAATCCAAACTATAGCGTATCAGATCAAAATATATGATTGAGCAATTAGACATAATCCTTCGAAGGAAACAGATGAAAACTAATAACACAGATACTTGATGATGCAAATGTCAAGAAAAGCAAAAGAAAATTAAAAAAAGTGAGTGTATATGGGGGCGACTTCGGGTAAACCTGAAAGTAGTTTATAATAATGAACATTTCATTCAGTATTGGGATCTTTTCGGTTTGAACGGCAGTTTTTTCTAGCGGTGTCATATGAAATTGTCACCCATAATTATAACCCTAGTATCGATCTATTGCATTTCAATATGTTTTAGGGTTAGGGGCGGGGGGAAGGGTATCTTTTTTTCTTCAGAAATGTAAATAAACCCAATCTGTTTCTTAAACGAGGAACATATTCATACGGCACAGAAAGTTTTTCACCTCAATAGACGTCATTGATTGGTTGAAATTGCAGAAATTGAAGAAAAACAACAACAAATATCTTACAAACTATAGAATTTTCTCAATAAAGCCAAGAGAAAAAGATGTTTTATAAACACATTCTACCAGTATACGAAGTTTAAAAGAGTTTAGTTATGTGGAAATTATTTTAAAAAACTGTCGTTCAAACCGAAAAGATCCCAGTATTGAGCACACAAACTGAATCTAATAATGAGAAATGTATCAAATATTACATGAAAACACAAAAATATTTTTCTTTAACATTTCGGCTGAATCAACATTTCCCCCAAAGATTACCACAGCGTACGCGTATCCGTGTTCATTTTCTACAATATGGAATCTTTAAAAAGCTGCTTCGCTGAAATACAGTCACGTCAAATGGAGATCAAACCATTTCAGAAGCAATAGGAATTATATTTTACCTGAATAATGAAAAATTCATATTCTGGTCGGAGTTTTTTCATCAGATTGTGTCATACGTTGAAGTAATTTACAGCCAATTGCGGTCTCAAGAAATTGTTGTTTAAAGTATATTGACAATTAAATAGATTTTAAAGCAGCTATTTTTGAAGCAATTAAAAAACTGTGTGAGACTCCCTTAAAAGACGCTCATGTCAGAAGCAAAAATGTGCATGATTGTGCATGTATTCATACAGTGGACAGATATTCTTTCAAGTAAAAATTCCCCACCGCGCGTGCCAAAAAAAAAAAAAAAAAAATCACGTGTTTTGAGAATAGTTAACAAAATAGAATAAGTTTAACCATTGAAGCAGTGTTTCCCAAACTTTTCACGTCAAATTGCAATATCACCCACCTATTGGCCAAAAAATGCTCCATTGCCCACCTTAAAAAAAAAAAACCCTGACACAACCCTCCCTAGGAGAACCCCGGCCTTGTATCATTTGACACACAGACTATATCGTAGACTCGTTACCCGATGCAAAAATAATTAATGATTGTATTATAAACGAAAAGAATACAACTTTTTAATGAGAATCATGTGTCTGGTGCGATGCAGCTAGTGCAGATAGATTCGGTTTCAAACTTGTCAACTTTAGCCGCAAGTTTCCTCGTTGTGTGACATCCAGTCCAATTTGTTTATGAAAAAGTAAAGTTCCAACATGGCTAAAACCAGATTCAACCAGGTACGAGGTAGGGAAGGCAAGCAAAAGTAATTTCAGACGTTTCCACAGACTTTGGGTAGGAATTCAATATACTTTGATGGTACCACAAACCTTCTTTGCCATTATGGCGATATCGCATCGTGGTATCATTGTCATTTTGTAATTCTATCAATTCCTACTGAACATCGTTCACGCAATCAACTGCATCGACCTCAAACGGATTGTTTTACCAATTTGGAATATTCAGCGCAATAACATCTTGAAATCGCTCCAACATGCCATCGTGCAATGATTGTAAATAGTTGCGATATGTAGTTAAATCCTCATCAACCAATTCATCTTTCAAAGAATCAACTTCTGGAAATTTATGAAATTGACGTTTTGAAATGTTAGTCTTATACAACATAAATTTCGAAATAAAGGTGGTGATAAATGATTTACAATCGACGAGAGTTTTTCTGTTTCTTTGCAATAACTTATTCAAATCATTTAATTTTGTGAATATATCACAAAGAAAAAAAGATATCGCATCTTGCAGCCATCAATGAAGCGGTAAGTGGAGTATCTTCAAAGAAAGATATGATTATAAGAAACAGTTTCTTTTTGATAGCCACTGCACTTCAGTATGGTATAAGAGTTTAGTATAGTCCTCATTATTTCTCAGAGTTGACGGAAAATTTGATCAGACAAGTGACTGGACTTAAATTTGTTCACAGTCTTCATAACTAAGTGTAGCGCATTATTCAATCTACCGTTCATATTTTTTGCCACTAAATGTTGCCGGTGTGTCAAGCAATGAACAGTTAGTATCTGGTTGGAAATTTCATGATTTAGGAGAGATGAAAAAAACCTCTGTATCATCCTATCATTGAAAGGGCTTCATCAGACACAAAGGCAAGAATATTAGTGAATGAGATACTACGTTCAAAAAGGAAGGCCTTGAGAGTGTGAAAAATAGCTGCGCCTTTTCAATCAAGCAGTAATTTCTCTGTGAACAGCATTTCCTCACAAGGTTGAAGGTCTTCGCTGAAATACTGAACATATACTATCATCAATCATTGATTTCCACAACAGTTGACTCATCCACTTGTATAGAAAATTCAGAACGCTAGAGAATATTAATGAGCTGATGTTTGACATCGTTGACCATTTCATCGATGCGTTAAGAAATCGTGTTATTACTATGTGGTATCTTCTTCATAATGTTATCAGGGTTTTCATGCATAACGAATGACAAAACCCCTTTGATAACTGGGTGAAGTAATGTTTCTCCAATTGCGTGAAACTTCACAGACTTAGCAACAAGCAAATCAATGTTGTACGATGCAATCAACCCGTCATTCTCCTGTTTACTAGTTTCCTGGAGTAGCGTGTTGAATGTTTGTATTTGCTTTTTGAAAGAGGAGCTCAGTTGCCAAAAGTATGATAACGGCTTGTGCGCCTTGTCAGAATACTTTGCTTCAAAGTGAGACTTGAAGCGTGAAGGTTTCATTGCTTCATTGGTCAATGTTTGATGGCAAATTGGTAACTGACAGCTCTGAGGAGAGGGAATAAATCCAAACGATAAATAATCACTACTGCATTGTCAACAAATTTCCTTGACTGCAGGCGTCAGTAAAGTGAAAACGAATTTCTATGGACGGCGTCAGAAAGATAGTATGGTATTCTCAAAGAGAAGAAGTCGATAGAGCAGAGTTAGGTGACGCGTCTTTACAGGAGCAAATACGGATCTAGTTCGTTTGGCTGCCAGAATTTCAAAAATTGAAGTTTATCGAAAATTTAAAATTTTGGCACATTAATATACCTTTCCATGCTAAATTGGTAGAGTTATTCAACTTTTTTCTAGAAAAATGTTGTTAAAAAGTTATAGAGGTTAGTATAGTCATTTGACCATTTTCACCCGGTCAAGAAACACGATTTCAAAGTTGTCATTTTGTGCGTGATTGCACATTTAGTCAACATCCTAAAAATAGCACTTGTGTTTTGATATGAAACCATAGAATTACGCACGACATATAACCCCTCATCATCCGGTTCAAATTCAGCTCGAGCTGTCTTATGTTTGTCCGGTGCTAACCGTCGCGGACGAGAAAAAAAGCAAGAGGTCCTTTTTTGAAGATGAAATGTCTCGTTGAATAAACGGGCTCGGTTGGTTTAAACGACAAATCAGTAAGCTCTGGAAAAGAAGCGAGCAATGCGTGGTACGAGTTTCCTGAGGCGGCAACGAAGACAGAGGGGCTTACAGGAGCGACAATAGAAATCTTTGTTGGAGTTGATAAGGAGCTGGTATCGTCAAGAAGCCGCTGCATTCTCACATCAACCAATAATGAGTAATGGTGTAGAAAGTCCGCATCCAATGTTGGATAAGGCAGAACAGCGATGACGAAAATCCATTTAAAATCTCTACGTAGAGATAAATCCACAGATAAGGAAATCTGTCCGTAGGCCTGGATAGTAGAGTGGTTAACAGCATACAAAAAAATGTCAGGAGGTTGAGGCCTAGTCGAGGTGAAACATAAGGGCCAAATACTAACGCTGACTTCCGTGTCGATCATGTAAAGCTTAGAGGAGTTGAAGTCTCTAAAGAAATGCACGAAGTGGAGTAGAACGAAGCACAGGAACGGCTGATGTGTTCAGGGTCTCTCGGTCTAGTTTCTCTGTGGGGAGTAAGAGCAAGGCTGTCTACATAGATGTGCCTTATCCCAAATTGTCGATGGTACCAACACGGCAAATCGGACAAAGTACTGGCACGCTGGCGAGAAGAACGATGCCTAAAACGATTCCTGGAAGACGATCGGGAAGAAGAATGCACACAACATAACCGCGAAACCAGCTGAAGTCGAAGAAGGATTCCGAGAAACTGTAGAGGAAGTGATGGCTACTATCTAGTCAGCGGGTGAGGTAGACTTGGAGAATTCTAATATCTTGTCCGCATACGTAGCTATTTGTTCAAGAGAGTTACTCTCTTTCACAGGTGCTGAGATGGACTGTACATTGGGTGTACAGAATATTTAAAATGGATTGATTCAGCTTCAGGCCTCTAACAAAGATTGATCGATCGGTCTGTTTGTCTATCTGTCTGTCTGTGTGCGTGTGAAGACAAGAACATGAAATACATTGGTGAGATATCTAGAAGCATTACAGAGAGACTAAATGAAAATATGAGACAATAGTGTGGCTTGCATATATTACTTGATATCCGAAGGATCCAACACTCAGACAAATAAAGGAGTACATCAGCATGAATAAAACATCCCCTGTACTTTGGCTGGATGCCCTGTAGTTAATGGTAACGGGAAGATTGAGAAACAACAACCAGAATAACAACAAAAATTTAATTTATTGAAAGTTGGTTTCGAAAAACAAAAACAAAACAAAACCAATGTTGAATAGTATGACATTTTTTAAAAACAATTTAGGTATATATATATATGTATATATGCACACAGGCATACATAATATACACACACTTATATGCTTATATATATATGCATACAGGCATATACAATACACACACGCGTATGCTTATATATATGTATATATATATATATACACAAACACACACATACATATATACACTCCCAGGCATACATATATGCACATATAATAAATATAATGTATATCACACACATGCACACACACCTAACCCATGCTAGCATGGAAAAACGGACGTAAAATAAAAGAAAATTTGTATGTATATAATATATATATGTCATATATATAGGATTGTGTGTGCTTGTCTGTGTGTATGTGATTTGAAGAACATGTCTTGTGTGCTGACATGTCTAAGAACAGAAGCAACATGACATTCTTTAAAGCTTCATGTTATCTTAAATTAAATTGACAATGAAAGAGAGAGAGAGAGACGGATAGAATCAGGCTATGGCAGGTGTCCATGCACATAGGTATGGTTATATATATATATACATATATATATATATATTTGTGCATTTTACAAAGCAGTTGTCATACAGCTGATAATAGATTAAATGAACATAATGCAAAAATATGCATATATGCACACACATACAATCACTCGTGCACACACATAAACAGTTATACTGGTAGTTTTTTTCAGCAGCATTGTAGCAGGCCATAAATATGATATAAAGAATGCAGCACCCAGACTAGAAGACAAATGGACAGCAGAGGAGGCTCTAAGTCATAAATAAAGTGTAATATATATACAAGCTACACTTGGTGCAGCAGCTACATTGACTGCTGCCGCCGCCGCTGTTGCTGCTGCTGCTGTGGGCAAGCTATGTTGAAGGGAGAAATGTCAATGGATTCTAGCACAGCAACACTAGGAACAATAAATAGAATTTACGGGGAGGAGGGCACAGGAGGAGAAGAAAGCAAGCCAGAAGAGTTTTATAAACAGGACGTTTGCAACCAGTCATTATTATGAGGTTGGGGTTGGTAATGGATGGAGGAAAGGAGTAGAAGGGGGCGGGAGCTGTTGTGAAGGAGTACGCAGGGCATTGGATAGTCACTTTTCTTGCTTTAGTTTTCATTCCTCGGAATTTTGGGCGGAAAAATGAAAAATAAATAAATGTATAAATATGAGGAAAACAAAATAAATAGGGGGGGGGGGACTGGAGAAACAGAAACCAAACAAAAGGAAACAAAAAACAGAGGATTTACACTGCAGTATCAGTGTGAAAGGGGACAACAGTCAAACAGTCTGTTTTTTAAAGGGGCAGCAAACAGCAGGCTAAGATGGCACTGGAATGCAGGCAAATGCAGTTAATGTGGGAATCTACTTGGGGACAAGACCTCTAGATGTAGGGTATAGTTGAGATCCTTTTTTGTTATTGTTAGCTCCTCCAGCAGTCTTTGGTCTGAAACAAAAAAAAAAAAGAAGTTTTCTTTTATTAAATGGTAGCAACAACAAAATTGAAATATATATATATATATATTTTGAACTTAGTGGACAGTGAACGCAAGCAAATTCCCACCTGGGAAATGTAACAGTAATTGCATGTATGGTGAGAAGAGGGAAAGACAAAATGGAAGACACAGCAAAAAAAAAAAAGAAAAAAAAAAAGTAATTTATGAGTCAGTTAAAGAAGTCAAAGCATGTCAGAAACACAAATGAAGATGTCAAAATCATTCTGCGTCTTTTCTAACTTTCGTTAGATTTGTGCTGGATTTTTGTTTAATTTTGATGAACTAACTAGCTACTTGTCATCACATAATGACACATGAAGTGAGAAAAAATAAAAACAAAAAACAACAAAAAACAAACAAACAAATGAAAATTCATAATTAGCTGCACACACACACACACAAAAAAGAGACAAGACTAGTTTTATGTAAAAATATTACATAGATGACTTGTAAAAAAAAAAAAAAAAGTAGGAAAAATGGTGTTCTATAGTGAATGTCATAAACCAAGGTTATTCAGACAATGTTAGTTTAAATACTGGAAATGTTAATTCAATAAAACTATGAGTAGGACAAGGGCAACAACAAAAAAAAGTGTAAAATATAAAGAAAATAAGTTATGGAGAACAATATAATCATGATGCAAACACAAGAAAGACAGTTCCAAATGTACAAATGTGTAAGTGTGTGTATACACGCACACAAATATAGACATATGCATATATATATATATATATATATACACACACATACTAATATGTACATATGCATATATATGTGTGCGTGTATATATATATACACACACATACACCACACAAACATAGACATATGCACATATTATATATACACATATACAAATATATACATATGTACATATGCACACATACACAAATATATACATATGGATAGATGAGTATATGGGAACGTTTAATTAGTTAGCTGAACTAACAAGTCAAACAATCTGTAAAGGGTTGCATCTCCAAGGCAATGGTACTGAAAAATGTAAATAAGAAACAGCAATCCATATTAATTGTTGATAGAGGCACAGCAAACCCAAAAGGACACACTGCAATGCAGGGGTTTGCCAATGACAGAACACACGGTTACCTTTATGTGTGTCCTGAAGAGGTGAATCACATGATGAACATGAGAATCATAAGAAAAGCCAACAAGACCAATGTCATCAAGAATTTGGGGGAACTGCAACACAAGTACGTCAAAATTTGTCATCATTTACTTCATTAAAAAAAATGCCTGCATAATTAATTACTAGTATGGAACATGTAAATTTGTTAAATAGCAAGGAAAACAATGACTAAATAATGGTTTGAGATTTGATCCATAAAATATTTTAAACACACACACACATCATTATCATCATTTCCCACCCAATCCTTCCAGTGTCAACTATTGTGCAAGATCCAACCTTCACCAGCGCTGGACAAGAAAGGGTCTTCATACTTCCTTCAAAAGTGTCCAGAGAACCTTTTAGCTGTAGACTTGCACATATACAATTTGCACGAATTTCCTGTTCTTTTAACAGATCTCTCATTCATAAGTTTCTACAACTCTTCTGTAAGCTAAAGAGAAAGTTGCTATCATTTGTAACAGGTTGTTTGATGTAAGCATAATTGTAGAACAAAAAGACAGCATACTCAGTCTGCATACAAGGTTTATTCACTGCACTGCTACAGTATCAATTGTAGCAAGGAGTCTAACCTTCTACCTTCATCCTACAGCTTACATTCATCTTGCAATGAAGCCTCATGCATCATCCAGTGGTGAGTAGAGAGCCTATGAATATATTTGTTGCTTGTTGATTATTAATCAACTTATAAGGGTGTATTTGAGTGTAGGAGATTAACCTAAACATCTCTTAGGTTTTAGCAATAAAACTTTTCAGTTGATAAGTATTAGCCACAAGGAAAGAAGCAAAGACACATTTGAGGACCAAGAAGGATTTTTTCCACTTCCCACTGAAGAACTGTGATATCATTCAAGCCCAGCCCACACTGTTGTAACCATGGCAACTGCTAATATCAACACTACCTGCATATTAATGAATGACCAACGAGAAAATCGCAAAAGCCTAATGCATATATTTCCTATCACCATCTGGTTTCTATGATGACATGGCTAGTGTAGGTCATCACAGTTTGAGTTATTTCTCACTGGAAGCTACTGCTTGATTTCTATGGCTGAATGTTCTCCCAAATGCCAATGCTCTTGAACTGCATTGTCTTTACAACTCATCTACTTTATGAAAATGCTGGTAGTCAAGTAGAAACACAACCAGTGAAGAGAGTGGTGGTTTATATTTTGTCACTGGTGCAGTACTGCATTCAAGGGCAATACTAAATACACCAACAAAATTGTGCACTTAGCTAGGT
This sequence comes from Octopus sinensis, assembly GCF_006345805.1. Taxonomy (NCBI): domain Eukaryota; kingdom Metazoa; phylum Mollusca; class Cephalopoda; order Octopoda; family Octopodidae; genus Octopus; species Octopus sinensis. The sequence goes on from NC_043003.1 coordinate 92,731,865, forward strand.
AGAAAACTCACATATCTGTGTAGCAGCAGAAGCACTGCAAAACTGACATATTATTTGTTACAGTGCTGAATCAAACTCCTATTATAATTATAGCATGCAGTAGGATAGACTTCAGCAAGCTAATTTGCTGAAGATACTTTTCTTGAAGATGGAGTCATCACCAATGTCCCTATGAGCTACAGGGTTAAAGTCTCTTATATCTGTATTATCTGCACCTTCTATTTTATTTTCCATTCTTAAGAGTCCTTTGAAGCCAAATTTCAATGTAAATAAATACTCTTTTATCCTATTATAAACATCTAAAAATATCCTCTTTTATTTTTCCATGTGCTGTGCTGTGTGCGAGAAGACCCGGCAGGACAAGTGAGTCCATAACCCGTGGCCTTCTACATGGGATGGAGCCAGCCTACGTATGCATACCTTCCCTTCTTGGACACAAAACTCTACTTGTGAAGACCTGTTGAGGCAAGTGAGGATCAGAATCGAAATCGATCAATGGAAATTGCAAATGTGTTACCAGTGCCGGTGGCATGTAAGAGAACCTTCTGTTTCAGCGCCGCCCCGACTGGCCTCGTGCCGGTGGCACGTAAAAAGCACCATCCGTTTGTGTCCGTTGCCAGCCTCGCCTGGCCCCCATGCCGGTGGCACATAAAAAGCACCATCTGTTCGTGGCTGTTTGCCAGCTCTGTCTAGCACCTGTGCGGGTGGCACGTAAAAAGCACCCACTACACTCACGGAGTGGTTGGCGTTAGGAAGGGCATCCAACTGTAGAAACACTGCCAGATTTGACTGGGCCTGATGAAGCCTTCTGGCTTCACAGACCCCAGTAGAACCGTCCAACCCATGCTAGCATGGAAAACGGACGCTAAACGATGATGATGATGATGATGATGTCATTGATGCCAGTGCCGCCTTGATTGGCTTCCGTGTCAGTGGCACGTAAAAAGCACCAACCGATCATGACCATTGCCAGCCTCCCCTAGTATGTAAGAAGCATCCACTACACTCACAGAGTGGTTAGCGTTAGGAAGGGCATCCAGCTGTAGAAACACAGCCAGATCAGACTGGAGCCTGATGCAGCTTCCTGGCTTCCCAGACCCCGGTCAAACCGTCCAACTCATGCTAGCATGGAAAACGGACGTTAAACGATGATGATGATCTGTGTCCCAAATTATCTCACTACTGTCATTGTCTTACTGACTATGCTTTGAAACTGCCTATACATTCTTCATTGGTAGATGACATGATACTGGCTATAGTTTATATATATGCGTTCTGCAGGGGTACCTTAAGCCTAGTAGGTCACTTCAATGACCTGCAATGCAAGCAAAAGAATGGTTTATTCCTACATAATGTGGCAAGAAGACTGAAAAAGTTTAAAGTTTTTTTAACGTTTGATAAGAGCAATGATTGTTATCACCTGCAATATAAGTTTCAGAAAAGAAGTTAGTCAACCAACCAGATAGGAAGACCGATAGACAGTGTGTCTGGTTATTAATGGTTACATGTGACTTTAGGTTTAGAGCAAGGAGAATAGAAAGATCTGGAATTTCACCTCTTCCATACAGAGATGAAATGACCATGTAATTATGATATCAGGCTACCAGCTGAAAGGTCCTGCTACAAATGTTTTAATGTCTGTGTGCCAGGCACAGTTTCAGTTCACCTAGCTAGAGAATAAATACCAGTTTATCATGAGAATTTTATTTGCGACAGATTAGTGCCTTATCATCATCATCATCGTTTAACGTCTGTTTTCCGCGCTAGCACGGGTTGGACGGTTCGACCGGGGTCTGGGAAGCCAGGGGCTGCTCCAGGCTCCAGTCTGATCTGGCAGAGTTTCTACGGCTGGATGCCCTTCCTAATGCCAACCACTCCGCGAGTGTAGTGGGTGCTTTTTACGTGCCACCTGCACAGGTGCCAGGGAGGGGGTCCGACATTGGTCACAATCGGTTGGAGCTTTTAACGTGCCAGCGGCACGGAAGCCAGCCAAGGAAACGCTAGCAACGTTCGGATGGTGCTTTTTATGTGCCACCGGCACAGGTGAAAATTAATTCTCTCATCCACTGATTATTGTGGCTTGTATATAAGTTTCATAAACTTTCCAAAAGGGCTTTGTAATTTTATAAAAGCCAAGTTCTACACTACACTGGTAAATATTATAATGTGTGTGTGTTTGTGTGTATGAAATAAAGAGATGGTGTAGTGAGCGAGACAAGTTCCATATTAAGGGGAACAAGAAGCAGAAGTATGTAAAAGAACATCTGGGGTGAGGTAATTAGATAGGACATTAGAAGGATGGGCTTCACAAACTAGATGATGCAATATTAAAATAAAACAAAAGACACCGTATGATAGACCAGTCCTGTATTGTAAGGAGTTGATGATGGTAATGGGTATTAAGAAGTTTAATTATGAAAACTGCATGTGTGTGTGTGCATATGTGTATGTATTTATATGATCACAGAAACAATACTATATCTGTCATGTAATCAATTTATTTATTTACTTATTTTTTTATTATTTCTCTGCTAATTCATTAGTTGACAGACCCTTCATTGATTTAGAAGGTTGAATGTAAATTTATGGGCATTTCTTTGTTTATTCATGAGACATATCTTATTGCTTCTTGTATCCACATGGCACATGGCTCATTGTCTAGTTTGTACACACATTTTACTGCTTTGTTTACACAACATTATCTCGGTATCTTTATATAGCACACACACACATTTCAGACATTTGTTCATTAGATGTACTAAAGTGTACTCTCAAGAATTTTCATGTCATAGGCTGCAGTTAACCCCTTACACTAATCTCTTTCCTTTCCTTGGTCCTTCCCTCAGTAGTCTAATCTGCTACTCTCTCTCTCTCCACTATCGTCCTCTCACAACTATAAATATGCCCCTTATACTTTATCCTCTCTTATCACCATGCTTAGAATCATTACACTCATAAGGATTAGTCTTATACTTAATTAAATTAATGACTAAATTTGTTCTAATCAGAGTACTTATTATTACTGTTACAGAATAAAAATCTAGTCTTGAACTCCATACCACATCACACATATAACCCCATCATGTGGTGGCAGATTTAGAAGAGCACAGTGGTACTATCAAAGAATGTTGTATCTTTCCTATCTGTAGAAGGCTTTAGTGATTGTCATAGCAGAGCTAATCCAAGTCTACTTGGTTAATGCACTCCAATATCAGTTCTTCTAGATTTAAGAGTAGTCATTGACAACATAGATCACTGTGTGAATTCAAATGAGGTGATTGACGTAGTGCTTGTTACAACATCAGAACTATGATCAAAGGCATTCCAGCCATGACTATCCTGTCTACTTTCAGTAATAATATTTAGAAGACTGCGTACAAAGTGTGTTTGGATCACCATGTAAAAGTTGTGTGTTTTGTGTTTGGATGGGAGAGACACTGATTCCAGGTTGGAGATGTTGAAGCAATGTTCCGGTGAATTGTAGATTCATCTGCTCATGCATGAATGAAAGACGAAGATAAAAAACAGCTATACATGAAGTTGATAGCAGTGATGAACTGTGCCCATCACATATCTGAGTGATCTTTAACTTTACAGAGAACTTTTTGAATTTGCTGTCTGTAAAAATATGTTGACACTTATAGCAACCGGGATAGTTATTTTGGGAGTAAAACATACCCTCAAGAGTAACCATATATCCCATAAGAGGAGACGCTTAGCTCTACTTGCATGGTGTTTAGCATATGAAATATAAATTACTTTCTGGTAAGGACCTTGGTCTATCATAACTAACATTTCTAGAATATTTGATATCTACTTCTGTCAACAGGGTGAACAGAAGTATATAAAAATGTTCTCCCAAACAACAATGTCTGTGATAGATTTGTATTTAAGATCTACAAGCTAATAATACACTGGGTATGTTATGACTATAATTTTGTAATTACATTAATTACATCTGAAGCTTTCTACAGCATAAGGCCATTGTCAAACAGGGTTGATCATGTTTCTATTTCTTTACTACCCACAAGAGGCTAAACACAGAGAGGACAAACAAGGACAGACAAACGGATTAAGTTGATTACATCGACCCTAGTGCATAACTGGTACTTAACTTATCGACCCTGAAAGGATGAAAGGCAAAGTTGACCTCGGCAGAATTTGAACTCAGGACGTAGCGGCAGATGAAATACTGCTATGCATTTCGCCCAGCGTGCTAACGTTTCTGCCAGCTCGCCGTCCTTGATCATGTATCTGTGCTAGGAAAGTGGAAAGTTTCTGTCCAAGGCACAGGCCTGAACAAAGGCTTTGTTTTTTTTTTTCAGTGGAAGAGTTAGCAGTTGCCAGTGTAGCAAGCCTCCTCTCTCTATGCTGCCAATGTTGCCATAGGCAAAGGTAAACATCAAAACAGTTTGGTACAGTGTTGTCACAGGGGAATAACAACATAAAGGACCAGAACAAATACAGCAAGACAGCTGTCTGATGTTCTAACATTTCTTTACATCCACTACCCTTCAATGGTATTTTATTTTATCAACTCTGGAATGATGAAAGACAAAGTTAACCTTGATAGGATTTGAACTCAGAATGTAAAGAGCTGGGACAAGTGCCATCACTATTGAGTGTATGTACAAGGTACAGGTATAGCTATGTGGTTAAGAAATTACTTTCCTGCATGTTGAGTTCAGTTTGCATGGCAACTTGAGCAAGTGTCTTCTAATATAGTTCCAGGCTGACCAAAATCTTCTAAGTGGATTTGGTTGATGGAGACTGAAAGAAGCACATTGTATGCATGTGTGAGTGTACACACACATACATATAGTGTCTGTGCTTATTTTGATACCACATGTTAAGTGTAAATGCACAGCTCTGTAATACAAGCAGTAACATTTGTTTCTAATCGTCTGCAAAAATATGTCTCGTCATGAGGTAACAGGTAAGAGTTGCCAACAAGGACATTTACCTGTAGAAAATCTGTCTCAATGAATTCTGTCTAACTGACTGTTGTTCCTCCATCATCATCATTATCGTTTAATATCTGCCTTCTATGCTGGCATGGGTTGGACGGTTTGACAGGAGTTGGCCAGGTAGGAGACTAACCCAGGCTACTGTGTCTGCTTTGGCAGGGTTTTTACAGCTGGATGCCCTTCTGAACACCAACCACTCTGCAGAGTGGATAAAATTTCTATCACTAACTTTTAAACAGAGAAGTAAAGGGTAAACCCTGCTACCAGACAAGCAGAATTGTCTTAGTATTTTATCAAGGGGCACAATAGTACATCAGCTTCAACAATAGCAAGATTTGAACTCATGACTATGTGGTCAATAGTCCTGCATAATGAATATGTAATTGTCATCTTACCACAAATGAACAATATAAATTTGCACATACATACAAATGGATACCTACATTCATATTTATAATCCCAAGCATACATACGTGTAGTATGACAAAAAAAAGTGGAAAATATTTAAAAAAAAAACGTTCAGGTAAGTTACAGGCAATTCCATGGGTCTTTCTTAATGACAAAATATTACCATCAATTTTTTAGTAGTACAGTCCACCTGATGATGAGCCCTGTCTCATGTGGTCTGCATCATGAGAAAGATTACCTATGCCTAGTTTAGATGTTATCAAGATTCATGAAGTATGCATATGCATGCACATGTGTGTGTGTGTGTGTGTTTGTTTTAGCAAGATAAATCTAAGGAAGCCGTTGTAATGAAAACCTAGTGAAATGATTTCCATAGAATGGTTAAACTACGTACCTGTCTTTTGATATTTTCTCTTTTTTCTTAGCTTTCATCTTGTTTAATGCAGGACTATTGAGGAGAAAAAAAAATGAAAATATAAATTCCAACAAAACAGAAAAACAAAATTGAAGTTTGGAAAATACTTGCTAAGGCAACAACATTATTTGACCCTGGTGGGGAAAAATATAAGATACTGCACTGAATTCATTGAAATTTACTGACCTCTCAATTATGTCTATGTCTTGTTCCATCTTTAGTGCAGCATCTAATGCCGCCTGCACTCTAGGCGCAACCACAGGGCCTTCATATTCAGATGTGGTTCTTGTTGGCATATCAAGTTGTAATTGTAGAATGTTTTCACCCTGTTAAAATAGAAATTATAATCTTGTAACAGACATTTTAGATTATTGATTAAAAAATATATATAATTTTAGGAAAACAAACTTAAAAATAAAACATATTGGAAAAGTAATATATTTATTAAAAACTAGCACTATGATCCGGCAACGCCAGGTCATAGTGCAAGTGCATGCATATACAGCTGCGTGCATGCGCACATACATGTGACTACTGTCCAAATCTCCGACCAATCACATACAGCTAGCTGGCATTCAATTGGCGTATCAAGTTTTGGGCATTTTGATTGGATTTTGGATAAAAAATTCACAAAAAAGTCACTTCTATTGATTTTTTAATAGCTTTGCGGGGTGACTGGTGAAATGTAAAGATGTGCACGACCACCCTTGGACGGTTTTGAATGACCATAGAAAGTGCGAGCCCTTTAACTGAAAAATTGTGGATTTGTATAAAAGACACACACACACAGACAGACATTTTGCCATTTATATATATACTAGCAGAATTGCCCGGCGTTGCTCGGGGCTGAATTGCTTGAAAGTACTGTTAATGATTGCACTGAATTATGATGATTATTCAGGCAAATATTGATATAAGCTTCCGGTGGGAGATAAGGACTTAACGATCAAACGTGTGCCATTGCATTGTTTTGGGGGAACCAAATTTCTGATGAGCATTATAGGGGCACCAACTTTAAGTTTGAGAAAGTGTGGTGGTAGTCCGGGGTGCTCAAAGGAATTGAGTACCTCTATTGGATAGTTGATGACGTCCTCTGGGTCAGGAGTTGTATCGATAGCCTGATATACATAGACTTCCCCAGGAATGAGTTTTAGCATTTCATCATTAATATGGTGAACAGTTTTATTCCTCGGGGCCAGTATAGCCTTTTTGCCAATCCAATCCATATTCTGATAATTAGCTTGTAGATCTGGGAACACTGCATCTCTGAGATCAGAAGGCGTCTTAACAATGGTACAAATGGAATCGATGGCAATATTACCATTTTCATCCCCTGGTATTTTGCCTTCGCCAAGTGCAAGGAGGGTGTGAGGAAATGCTGCTGATGTGATATTACGTCGCATATTGGTGTGAAGTTTGAGAGTTACTTCCCTTTATTAAAAAAAATATGCATTAAAATGGAAAAAAATGATGGTAAATTATTTGTAAAATCATAGACTCATCGTAGACGCGCGCTAATACCCAGAAGGGCTCGATATGAATCACGACTATAAGATACCCGGTTTTGGTTAAACTGCATCGCAAAATGTGGGAGTAGTTAGGAATCTAAATCGGAGTAGACAGACACACAACCTTTCTTTTATATATAAATATTTTCGTCCTAAAAAACTTTGTATGGATTGAATGGTTACCTCTATGGAAATATATACACGCACATTATACATACATGTGTGTATAGATGAATATATAAATACATTTAAATATCTATATACACTTTTGGGCGATCTTTCTGTTTCTTAGAGATAACTTTATCCCGTCCGATTCGCTCCAAAATTTACAGGGACATGTAGAATGAGGTGACGATGCTCGTGGGCTACCTTAGAAATTCCTATCTTAAAAGGTGTGGCTGCTAGGGGCCATCTTCCTCACTCACCCTATTTCCTCCAGTACCCTGTCACTCCTCTTCATTTGACAAGCCACTATGGTTATTTAATGTAAAGCCTTCCTCAAATCACTCTCTCGCTATTTACTCTCTTCCAAGAACATTTTCACTCACTCTTATCTCTTAGCTTCCCATACATTTTACTCATGTATCTATCAGCGTCATAGACAGAAACAAATATTACATCGCCATCGCATTCTATTGTCTACCTGTCAACACACACACAGTGAATTACTTTCACTTTATTCGTTGCACACTGTGTGTGTGCGTGTGGTGTAGACCACACTAAGAGAAGCATTTGACTCATACACCACAATGTGAGTTTTCTCTAAATTTTGCTTAATTGGGGTTGAAATTTTAAAAAGTGGACCTGGCAAAACCCGATGCATTCTACTCTTAAAAATGCTAGGTAAATTGTAATTGAAGAAATCCTATATTGTAGATTTCTATAAGAGACAAAGGGAGGCAGATAAAATCTGCCTTTTATAATAAGAGATAGATTACTGCATCCAAATTACACTGAATATTTTTTTAAGCTTGTCTCAGTGAAGCAATATTCAAGTTAGAATACTCAAGAAATGGTATATCCACACAATTTAGCATCATGTCATTTGTTAAAACAGATCCAAGAGGTAAAGTTATAATCGGTCAAACTATATCCCCAATATTTTTTTTTTTACCAAATCATATCATCTTCTCTGTATAGCTAATTACCACACCCTCTTTTCAGTACTGGCTCTCAATATGCACACATTGCCCATTCTTATCATACCATACACATATTGATCATTCCTACCCCTGTTCACCATTCACCACCTTCATCTGCGATAACATACATCTGACTTCCCTTGTTTATATCCACTCCATTCTCCTCCCACACTTTTACAACTTTATCAATGGTAAGTATACTTGGGTAAAATTGTACCTGATGGTAACTATGCAAAGAAACATAACTCATTTGAATGGCAAGTACACAAAAATGAATATTTTATCTTGTAGCGATCATGGTCATGTCCAGTGACAAGTGAAAGGCACCCAAGCTGGTAAGACATAAAAGGTGCCCTGTGCCAATAGCATGTATAAAGGCACACCTGTGTATAAAAGCACCCATACTTGTGACATGTAAAAGGCACCTGTGCTGGTGATATGTATAAAGGCACCCATACTGGTGACACATAAAAGGCACTTGTGCTGGTGACATGTAAGAGGCACCTGTGCCACAGAAGAGGCACCTGCGTCAGTGACATGCTACAGGCACCCATGCCAATGATGTACTAAAGGTGCGTGTGCTAGTAACATATAAAGGACACCTGTGCCAGTGACACATAAAAGGCACCAATGCTGGTGACAGGTAAAAGGCCATTGACATGTGTAAGACATCTAGTACACTTTGCAGTGGTTGTTGTTAGGATGGGCATTCAGCTGTAGAAACCAAGCCAAAGCAGAGTGGAGCCTGATGCAATTCTCCAGCCTACCTGCTCCAGCCAAATTGTCTAACCCATGCCAGCATGGAAAACACATTAAATGATGATAATGATAAATTATGGTGATTATACTTGGGCTCAAATTCTACCTAATGTTAACTACAATAGGGCAAAGTTATATCTGATACCAATGGTAAATATGAGAAAGTCAACATATGAAGTTATTACAAGCAACAACAGTAACGGCAATAAATTCTATTGAAATCTACAACTAGTGGGTAAAGGTTAACATACTAGGAGAGTTAAAACTAATGCTCATAAATTTGCCAGGAATATTGTTACTATTGCTCAGTTCCAGGCTAGTCCTGATATAGTAGACCCATGATCAAAGGTATTCTAACTTTGTATATCTTGTCCTTTTGCTTTTTAGGTATGTGTCCTCCTTTTTTTAAGATGGTAATGTTATTTGATGGACATTTGACTGCTGTTTCTAGTAGGTTGAATGGCTCATGCAGGAATAAAATATTTCAACATTTTCAAAAAAATTCTGCTTGCAAAGAGAGCTATAAACACACACACACACACACAGGGGAGAGAGAGTGAGAGAGAGAGAGAGAGAGAATTCCAATTCATGTCTTTTTGCTTCAGTTTAAAATTTCAAAGAAAATGTGTGTGTGTGTATGTGCCTGAACAGATGCACATGTGTATGTGTGTGTGTGTGTGTGCACCTGCACATAACTGAAAAACAATTTCATAGCTGGAATTCAAATTTCATTAAAATTTTGTGTTTATTTTTTTTTTCACTGGATTTCAAGTTACAAAAATGTTCAGTTTTTATTAATCTGAAATTTCAAGAAAGGGAGAGAGAGGGGAGGGATGGAGGGAAAGGGAAGAAGGGGTGAAAGGAGAGAGAGGGATGGAGGGAGAGGACAGACAGACAGAAAAAATGTTTTCATCTTGGAACAAGACAGAACAAGTAAAATATCTTAAAAAAATGTACAAATTTAATACAATTAAAATAAAACAAACCTACACAAGTGCAATCATTATAATGAAGAAAAAAAGCAAAACAAACAGACCTTAAATCGAGGGTTTCCAGTTATAGAACCAAGACGGGCATATTCTGCTACTGGTCGCCGGTTGCCAACAGCTGATATTGGCCGTTTAGCCATTGTCTGTGTGCTAAATAAAAATAAAGAAAAATGGGATGTTGCTGATCATTAGTCTACTTGATCAGAGATGTCCCGGGGTTAAACAGCAAATGCATTATCATGAAAATCCATATTTTACAATAAAGCCATGCCATGTTGTTTTCTGGAGATATTTCACAAGGTTAGTAATCATGGTCGAGGCCAGTACCAGTGGCAGGTGAAAGGCATCTGTGCTAGTGACATGTAGAAAGCACCTGTGCTGGCGATGCGTAGAAGGCACCTATGTGTGTGTGTGTGTGTGTGTGTGTGTGTGATGTATTTATGAATCTTAATAGAGAAGAAGATGGAGAAAATTTTTTACATTGCCTGCAGGATTCAAGCATTACCTCTGCTGGAAACCCTGTAGCTGTGCTAACTATTACATCAAGGTGACATTACAACTTTGACTGTCATAATTAATTAGACTTCACCTGTGCAGATAGTTTTAAATCCTACACTATTTGCGTCTTTAAAAATAATATCTTGCAAAGCAAGGAAGCACCCAAATGGTCACTCGACCTGCAAGAAACAGCAGCCAAATCTCCCTTATCACATCCTACTATTTAAAGAATAAAAAAAATAAAAGGACAAATAAGGTAATGTAGTCCCTGATATAATATCTGAAAATAAAATAGGATGGTCCTGTCTTTGATCATAGATCTGGTTGGTCAAGGTTAACCTGGGATTAACCCTTTAGCATTTAAACTAGCTATTATCAGCCAAAATATTCTACCTGCTTTATGTTCAGACTGACCAAATTTGGCCCTCGCACCTACTCTATAATGTCATTCTAAAAATAAACTACCATGTCATCAGAAGCTTGAAGCTACAAGATAAGTCATGATTAATTCAAAGCAATGCGAATAAATAAGCATTGTATTTGACAGAATAATCTAAAGGCTAAAATAACAACAAGCTATCATGGATATCCATAATTTATTCTCCAGCCAAACTACAAAGACAAAAATGGTCAAGCTGATATGCTACAAGATGACCCACTCAAAGATCTTGAGTACCAAATGACTGCACTTTGTATTGGAGTGGTGCATTTAATTCTGTTAAGCACGGATTCTTAAAAAAAAAAAATTCCATATGATTGTATTACAAAGATAGGAAATTCCACCTCAGCCTTTCACAACAAGCATAAGTACAGAATTACTGTTATCCTAGATGGCTTGCATTGGTTGACCCAAGAATATAGAAAATACTTAAGGTGGCGAGCTTGCAGAAACATTGGTATGCCAAGCGAAATGCTTAGCAGTATTTCATCTGTCTTTACATTCTGAGTTCAAATTCTGCCAAGGTCAACTTTGCCTTTCATCCTTTTGGGATCAATAAATTAAGTGCCAGTTGCTTACTGGGGTCGATCTAATCAACTGGCCCCCTCCCAATAATTTTGGGCCTTGTGCCTAGAGTAGAAAAGAATATAGAAAATACTTGCTCAAATGTACCATATGGTGGGGTTGAAACTAGAAGTATGTGGTTGTGAAGTGAACTGTTTAACCACACAGCCACCTCTACACATGAGATCATACTTCTAGCTAGACAGCAGTCATGCATGCAATAAGTCATTCTTTTCTTTAAATATATAAAATATCAGCACTAACTGTTTATTGCAGTCATTAGATCCAGATATATTTCTGTCAGGAACTTTGTAGCTCTATGTTACTTAGAGAGGATTATCATCATCATCATCGTTTAACGCCCGTTTTCCATGCTAGCATGGATGGTTCGACTGGGGTCTGGGAAGCCAGGAGGCTGCACCAGGTTCCAGTATGATCTGGCAGTGTTTCTACAGCTGGATGCCCTTCCTAACGCTAACCACTCTGTGAGTGTAGTGGGTGCTTTTTACGTGCCACCTGCACAGGTGCCAGAGTAGGCTGGCAATGGCCATGAACGGTTGGTGCTTTTTACGTGTCACCGGCACGGAGGCCAGTAAAGGCGGTGCTGGCATTGGCCACATACGGATATTTTATGAAATTATCATGCTATACTTATAATCCTTTCTACTATAGACACAAGAGCTGGAATTTAGGGGAAGGGGTTCGTCAATTACACTGACACCAGTGATCAACTGGGACTTATTTCATTGACCCCAAAAGCTGACTTTGGCAGAATTCGAATGCAGAATGTAAAGACAGATAAAATACAGCAAAGCATTTTTTCTAGCAAGCTAACAATTCTGTAACACTGGCACAAACACTCGTCATTCAGTAAAAAAAAAGGTAAAGACTTCCTTCGATCATGAATGACCATGAGACTGCACCTAGAAAGTTACCCTCCGAGGGACAAGTCTGGGAAAGGTTGTTTATGGAAGGCCAACAGTCACCCATGCATACCAGCCTTCCCCCTCCGCGCCACCAGTCTTATCCAAGCTAAATGCAAAGGGGCCGATACAGCTTGGCACCAGTGATGTCGTCACTCATTTCTACAGCTGAGTGAACTGGAGCAATGTGAAATAAAGTGTCTTGCTCAAGAACACAACACACAGCCCGGTCTGGGAATCAAACTCACTACCTCCTGATTGTGAACCAGATGCTCTAACCGCTGAGCCATGCACTATCATTCAGTAATGAACTCTATAACACTGAATGAATAGCAGAAATCAATCTACCTTTACAATAGAATATTTGATGCATTTTTGATCTTTACTCACTAATGGCTTGTGGTTGTAAAATTTATACGCATTTATATATCAACATCATTTAACATCCACTTTTCCATGCTTGCATAGGTCAGACTATGTTAGTTGAGCTGATTTTCTATGGCCATATGCCCTTCCAGTTGCCAACCCCTATCTGTTTCCAAGTAAGGTGATATTTGAAGATTGGAAACAAAGGACACCACTTGCTTACATCTATCACAATGTCAAAGAAATGAAACAGTAACATACACACATCATCATCATCATTTAGCGTCCGCTTTCCATGCTAGCATGGGTTGGACGGTTCAACTGGGGTCTGGGAAGCCAGAAAGCTGCACCAGGCCCAGTCTGATCTGGCAATGTTTCTATGGCTGGATGCCCTTCCTAACGCCAACCACTCCATGAGTGTAGCGGGTGCTTTTTATGTGCCACCGGCACAGGTGCCAGACGGGGCTGGCAAACGGCCACGGTCGGATGGTGCTTTTTACGTGCCACCGGCACGGGGCATCTTTCAGTTTCCATTTACCACATTCACTTGCAAGGCTTTCGTTGGCCTCAGGCTATTATAGTGGACACTTGACCAAGGTGCCATATAGTTGCACTGAACCTGTAACCATGTGGTTGGGAAGCAAACTTTTTACCATATAGCCACATCAATATATATGTACTGAGGTTGAAAGACAATGGGAAAATGTACCAGTCGAACCATCCATGCTAGCATGGAAAACGGGCGTTAAACGATGATGATGATGATAATCCTCTCTAAGTAACATAGAGCTACTACAAAGTTCCTGACAGAAATATATCTGAATCTAATGACTGCAATAAACAGTTAGCACTGATATTTTATATATTTGAAGAAAAGAATGACTTCTGCTGTCTAGCTAGAAGTATGATCTCGTGTAGAGGTGGCTCAAAATATTAGCCATTGACTGAATTAACTCTTTAGTATTGAAACCAACCAGATCTGACCTCTCACACCTACCCTACAATGTGATTATAAAAATAACCATTCACATTGAAATCTCAAAGCCACAAGATAATGCAGGTTTAATTCAAAACAATGTGAATAAATAAGCATTACATTAGATATTGTAATCTGAATGCAAAACTATCAAGCATCAAATTTCATGTCTTTTTAGAATGAATTAAATATCATTTACTTCTGGTATTGAACATTTAATATTTTTAGCTTTAGTTAGAGTAGGCACTTCGTACATTGTCTGAAAGAGGAAACACTTCTTGAACACACCATATAAAATAGGCAACAAAATTTGAAATCTAAAACATTTATTACTTACTTGGATTTAGTAAGAGGTTGCAGTTTCCAAGTGTCCTCATCTTCATCAAAATAGGCACGGTTCATGACTTTATTCTTCTCCTCATGCGGAATGAAATTTTCTATGATTAGTAACCTGAAAGTGAAAACATTAGTACAGAAAGTTTAGCCATAGAAATATACCCTTCCAGAAACTGTGGTAGGTTGAGCTTTATTTAGGTTTGACATATGACTGTCCCAGTTGATCAACCAACGAAAGAACTACCTACACATTGTCTTATAAGGTAAGTGGCTGAATATAGTACAGACACTTGCATCATCATCATCATTCTTATGTCTGTTTTTCCATGTTTGCATGGGTTGGACGGGTTTTCTCCAACACAGCATCCTGCTACTTTTTTATGTTCCATAGTATCTTAATGTATCCTTCAAGTCATCTTCACATAAACTCAGTAGTGTGACACTGTATATCAAAGACAGCACCTTTGATTGATAGGTATCACCTATCTAGTGAATATCCTTCCCATAAATTTTCATTGTACTCAATTTCACTTACATGGAAGATGCAGGTGTAGCTGTGGTTAAGACACTTGCTTCCCAACCATGTGGACTCAGGTTCAGTCCCACTGCACAAAACCATGGGAAAATGACTTCTATAGCCATAGGCTGACCAAAACCTTGTCAGTGGATTTGGTAGATGGAAACTGAGAGAAGCCCAGTGTATAAAAATTGCTTTAATAAATTCCATGTGACCCTTGCAAACATGGAAAAGTGGATGTTAAATGATGATGAAATGATGAAGAGAGAGTGTGTGTGTGTGTGTGTGTGTACCTTAATCTAGACATTGTGAGAGTTGTAAACAAGCATTACAATCTTACAAGCGATATTGCTTGTTTCCAGTCTATTATGAAAAACATATCTAGCCATGTACAAATATTACCTTACTTTAAAACAGATGGACGGGAGGTGACCAGGGAAGGGCATCCAGTTGTAGAAAATCCACCTCAATAAATTTCCCCAGACCCATCAACGTCATATGTTATACACTTTTGTAGTGCATTAATGACACTACAAAATCCTTCCTTATTAAGTGCAACTTCTCCTTACCCAACCAAGTTATAGCATTACTTTATTCTAACTTTCTCCATAGTGTTCCCTTGGTAGAGATATTAGGGTGGTTTGCCATTGCATTCCACAACTGGATAGCCACTGGTCCACAAGGCGTGCATCTGCCCTTTGACAGGTTTTGCTTTTAGTTCTGCGGGGTGTCCAGACACCTTCCTCACAAGAACAGGTAGTACCACTCTGCATGGTACTAGTTGCAGGTTTCATCAGCTTGTGATGAGATCCCTGACCTGACAAGTCTCTAACCCATGCAAGCATGGAAAAGTGGATGTTAAAACAATGATGACAATGTTGGATTATTGGTTCAAACCAAAAATTTGGCAGAAGATATATGCCAAGGTACTATACATAAGATTGAATTTAAAGGACTTTGTAGTTGAGAAACAAACATCTTAACCTTCACATGGTTATGCACCCATAGTTTAAATTTCATTAAATGCCAACAATTCCTGAATGGCTGGACACTAACATCATTGTCAGTACACTGATATTGTAGAGAGAAGGGAAGAAGACAACAAGAAAAATGGCCCAGAATGGGAAGAGTGAAAAAGAGAAATATCAAGTGTTCATACTTGAGTTTTAGTTCCCGCGTCAGCTGCATCTGTGTCTGCTCCAGTTCCTGTCTCTCCTTAACATGTTCTTCCTGTAGGTCTTGGATTTCCTGCTTTGTGGATTGTAACTTGGAAAACAGCTGAAAATGTTGAGAGGGAAAGATATACAATTGTTAATTAAAAGATAGAAAAATTATGAGTGAGGTAAACAGACAAGTTGAGACATAAACATAGAGGTGGAGAAACAGAGTTGAATAAAGTGAATGAGATTGATGAACAATTATAAATGGGAGGACAGACTTAATTGAAATTGAATGAATAATTAAGTAACTGGATCAATGAAATGAACTGTAATGGGAAATTTCAGGTTTAATTGTAATACATACATAGATATATCCAAGCCTACTCCCCATTTTTTTAGGGAGGGGGTAGCCACAACAAGACACACACCAGGCATTCCATTCAATTTTCCTGCTTAAAGAGGTGAGCCCTGTGCTATACTTGGGTCAAGGCATAAAATGCAACCCCCAATATCAGCAGCAGGGCCAGACAGCATATGCTGGTTTACCCCTGCCGCATCATGCTGATTCTGTACCCCTCTGAGCACCATAAATTTACTCATCTGTCCACAGACACCCGCCAAGCTTTCATTTATAAACTCTCTTGCCTCTCTCACTCCAACACTTCTAACCACCAAAGCTTTCCTCACTTCATCAATCTACACAAACTGAAGTCTGCCTCTGGTTCTGCTACCTACCAGTTCCACCTTCATCACCTTCCTTACATCCACTCCTCATTCATCCTCTCCATGTGGCCAAACCACCTCAACATTCGTCTATCCATTTTAGTTGCTAGTTTTTCTCATTCCTGCTTGCCTTCGCACCTCCTCATTCCTCATCCTGTCTAAGGTCATTGTAATAGATATGATATATACATACATATATGTGTGTGTGTATATATATTATATATATATATATATATATATTTATATAAAACAATGAAACCCGAAAGATGAATGAATCTTCATTCATTGCAATATATGTAGATGGTAGAGGCATGGTTATGTGGTTAAGAAGTTTAATTTCCAATTACATGGTTTCAGTTTCAGTCTCACTGCATGACATCTTGGGCAAGTGTCTTTTACTATAATCCTGGATCAATCAAAACCTTGTGTGAATTTGGTAGATGGAAACCGAAAAATGTCTGTCACACACATCTCTAGATATAAAATGGGTGTGCATTTGTGTTGATATAATTGTTATAAAACAAGTGTCACACAAGCAACAATCTTGTGTCTTTTATATTACTTGGAAACAGGTAAAGGTTGACAATAAGAGGCACATCTGGCAGTAGAAAATATGCCTCAACTAATTCTGTTAGACCCATGCAAGAATGGGAAAGTGGACATCAAAATAATTACTTTTTTTAATTTCTTTGTTTTTACTTCAACCTCTTGTTGCAGGGATGCATAGGTCTCCTGTAATTCCAGAGCTGTTTCTTCTTTTTGATCCAATTTTTGTTGCATCTCTCTTTCTTTACGCTTTAAAAAAATAAAAACAGACAATTAAGAACAACACTGACACATCAAAGCATTTTCTTTATGCAGTTACTAGCTTAAAAGCAACACTTCATGCAGAAATTTTAAGGTAGCTTCTGTGGAGAGCTAATTGGGCCTGCATCCCAAAACTAAAGGGAGCTAAATAGCATGACTATAATACATCTATGACTATATGCCCAGGTGGTTCGAGCTGGCAGAATTGTTAGTATGCCGGGCAAAATGCTTAGCGGTATTTCGCCTGTCTTTACATTCTGAGTTCAAATTCCGCCGAGGTTGACTTTGCCTTTCATCCTTTTGGGGTCGATTAAATAAGTACCAGTTACGCACTGGTGTCGATATAAACAACTTAATCCGTTTGTCTGTCCTCTCTATGTTTAAACCCTTGTGGGTAGTAAAGAAATAAGTTTTTGAGGTTAACGACAGATAAGAATTAATTCTGTAATGCAATCATTCTATTGTTCCAGTCCCAAGTTGAATTCCAACTGTTGGCCAATTTGTTTCAAAGTTCTTATCTCGGTGTATATTTAATGAAGCGAATGCCAATTAAGTCTTCCTTGATCTCTGACAAATGCCAACCAAGATGGTGTGAACCAGCCAAACTTTGCCTGCGAGAAGTAGCAAGCCGAATGCTTTTAAATCAGATCCCAATGACTGATGTCCAAGAACCAAATGAAGGTCAGATTGTTAATCCCGGGATCAGCCTGATTCCAAAAAAGGTATGTAAAGCAAATGTAGACTGAGATACAGGGGTTCTGGACAGACAGAATTTTGCATTTATCATTACAGAAGTTTGATCCTCAGTCAAGTGGTTTTGGGTTCAGTCCCACTGCATGGCACCTTGGGTTAGTATCTTCTACTCTAGTCGTGGGCTGATCAAAGCCATATGAATAGATATAGTAGATGGAAACTGAAAGAAACCTATTTATATGTATCCAGCCGTAGAAACATTGCCAGATCAGACTGGGCCTGGTGCAGCCTTCTGGCTTCCCAGACCCCAGTTGAACCATCCAACCCATGCCAGTATGGAAAGCGGACGCTAAATGAGGATGATGATGATGATGTAAGTGTGTCCGTGTGTGAATGTGCTTCTTGTCTCCTTATTTTGACATTGCGTGACAGTTATGAAAGAGCATCATTCATTCTCAATCTTCTGCATAAGCATGTCCATTTGTGGAGAAATATTATATTCTTTTCTACTCTAGGCACAAGGAGAAATATTATATTACTAGGAAACAGGTGGTACTGGCAATGACCTCACTCGAATCTTTTTACACATGCCACTGGCACAGGTGCCATTAAGGTGACATTGGTAATGATTACAAGGCGATCTTCTAACAAAATAAGTTTTTTTTTTTTAATCCATGAGTTATAGCTGATAGCCATTATCAAATTTCTTACTCATTTGATATCTAAAATACTGAAAATAGGCTCTGTTTAAATTTTCCAATAACAAAGAGAATTACATCAACTGGTGGCATGGAGAACATATACTGTAGCTATGAAATTAAGATGTTGAGCAATTGATCTCAGGATTGAGAGTTCAACCCTAACTACAGCCATTACTGAGATGACAGCAGACAACATTTCTACTTCTCATTTTAGAGCTAAACAGTAAAAAGGGCATCAAGACGTAGAAACAATTGCTCCAACAATGTGCATATAACTAAAATTTACAAATCATATCTGGGGTGAAAAACAAAAGTAAAACAGAAAAATGTTTTGTAAAATAGATAAACTACACATTAAAATTTACCTTCTGGTCAGCAATTTCTGACCTTCGTTGCTCTAAGGCTCTCTGTTGTTCATTAGTGTGGTCAACAATGTTTTTGCCACCCATCAGTAACTTGCTCTCCATTGCCTGAAAATCAAATGCATTAAATATATCAATACAAGAAATTTAGGGACCACATATAACAATATGTAATGACAACAGTGACAGTTACATGTAAAGCTACAGATAAAATATAA
This sequence comes from Octopus sinensis, assembly GCF_006345805.1. Lineage (NCBI taxonomy): Eukaryota > Metazoa > Mollusca > Cephalopoda > Octopoda > Octopodidae > Octopus > Octopus sinensis. The sequence continues at coordinate 92,751,336 of NC_043003.1, forward strand.
ACAAAAAAAGAGGTTAAGCAGATCAAGTAGATATTATACTGGATTACCAGTTCAGGGTTTTGATTTCAATTCCACTGCAAGTGTTTTGATGTGAATTTCGGCAGGTTACTCAATTTCATATTTATCAGGGTTATTTAGAGTTTCAGGAATAGATAGCAAATATTCCAAAACTATTTCCTAAGATAGGGTAGCATTCTAATTCTACTTACATTCAGTTAAAAGCTTAAAACAAGAGCTAAATGTCTTCCCTTATGTGTATTTTTAGGCTTTGAAGACATTTACATTTTTATACACTACAATAAATTTCTTAAAAAAACAGCACATGTTCTGAAGAACTCTTAAAAAAAATGCAAACCAAAGATCTTCGACACAAGCAGAACTTATATGATTTAAATGGTTTCTCCAAGCAGCAACTTTTATAGGAATCTTGCTACATATGAATGTATTGTTTTGCTAATTCTTATTTTTCATAGCACAGATGAAAGAAGTGGTATTGGAAAGCTTTTCAACAGCAAACTACACCAATAATTTCAAATTCAGTTTTTCTTAGCATAAACAGGAAACAGTAAGATTGTGATATAGGCACAGGCACGGCTCTGTGTTGTAAAGAAGTTCACTTCTTAGCCATATTGCTTTCGGTTCAGTTCCCTCTGCACAGTACCATGGGCAAGTGTTTCCTTACTATAGCCCTGGTCCAACCAGTATCTTGTGAGGGGATACAGACAATGGAAACTGAAAGAAGCCTTTATATATAATTTATGGTGAGCTATGCAGTGAGGCCACCCATTCGTGGCAAGGATGCCACTGGTGATACTTATTGACATTTCCTGTCAACAAATTGTCAGCTAGCTCCGCACTTCTGAATTCCCCTGCAAGAAAGCAGGTAAGGGTCGGCAGCAGGAAGAGCCTTCAGCTATAAAAATCCTACCTCAACACATCCCAATGCTTGGTACCAAGAAACAAAAAAGAAATTAAATACACAAATGAATGACAAAGAAATAATAGACATATCGTTTCATGCATAGCATTGATACACAACATGAAGCTGAAGTATTTAGTGTGATGTCCCTATGAAATTTAATGGATTAAGAGACAGACTTAATATATACCATAAAGCATCTGTATTTTTACAGAAGTACAAAAGTAATGGAGTATAGGAAAATCAGTTGGATTATGCCAAAACTGAAGCTGTCACTCCTATAATTGTGGAACATATAGTAATATACAGAGGTACAACAGCAATATATGAACAGTTACCTTGATTTTAGATGCCAACATATCTCTAGCTTCCTTTTCTTTCAATAAGCGAGATTCATTCTCCTTTAGTTCAGACAACAGCTTTTCTTTTTCCTGTAGATCAATGAAGATTAATATTAAAACAAAAGGATTTTATTTTTTAAATATAAGACATTTTCATCAAAAAGTTTTTTAAAACTAGTTTTATATGTTATTGGCAGAATTGTTAGCATGCCAGACGAAATGCTTAGCAGTATTTCATCTGCTGCTACATTCTGAGTTCAAATTCAGCCAAGGTCGACTTTGCCTTTCATCCTTTCAGGGTCAATAAAATAAGTACCGGTTAAGTAGTGAGGTTGATGTAATTGGCTATTCCCCTCCCCCAAATTTCAGTCCTTGTGCTTATGGTAGAAAGGATTATTTATTATTATTTTCATATCTATTACAGCTGAAGTGCTGCTAGGGCTCCATGTCTGTTTTGGGATGGTTTCTATGGGCCCACTTTCATATCTTACTCAGATAAGAAATTGATATTGATAGTCATTATTCCAATTTCTGCATATTTCATGATGATGATGATATTGATAGCGTCTTTGCATACTATTTTACTTAAATCATTGAAAAGCCATTATTTACCTCAGCTATTAAAGATTGGTCCCCCAAAATGGCCTTTTTCTCCTCTTCAAGCCGTTGTTGTTGTTCCTGCATATATGCTTCAGCATCCACATTGTTGTCACCTTCTACTTCCTCTTCCTCCTCGTCATCTGTCATTACCTCGCCACCTAAAGATTAAAAAAAAGGAGGGAGAGAGAAACAAATTTTTCAGTTCAAATCTTGGCAACATCAATTTTTACCATTAATCTAACAAGAGTTGAGAAAAATTAATAACACACTGGGATCAATTCAACTTATTTTAATTTCTCCTATAAATACAGAATTTGTGCTCTAATCTGTACAATTCAGGTATAAATTCAACATAAGTTTCTTATCGTTATAAGCACAATCTTCTCAAAACTGATAAGACAAATGAACTAAACTTACTGTCCAGTCGTTTTTTGGACTTCTTTTTGCCATGAGTTCCTCGTGCAGCTAGGTGGGCTTTTAACCTGAAATAAAGAGAAAACATTTACTTTTTCAGGCATTTTTACACCGACCTCCTCCTCCTTTTAATATCCACTTCACACTTGTATGGGTCAGATTGAGTTTATTGTGGATGTGTAAAAACCTTGAAATTTTCTTTCTCATCATCAGTGGATTATCGTCGGTGGCACGTAAAAAGCACCATCCGATTGTGGCCGTTGCCAGCCTCGTCTGGCCCCCGTGCCAGTAGCACGTAAAAAGCACCATCCGATCGTGGCCGTTTGCCAGCCTCGTCTGGCACCTGTGCAGGTGGCACGTAAAAAGCACCCGCTACACTCACGGAGTGGTTGGCGTTAGGAAGGGCATCCAGCTGTAGAAACACTGCCAGATCAGATGGGCATGGTGCAGCCTACTGGCTTCCCAGACCCCAGTTGTACCGTCCAACCCACGCTAGCATGGAAAACAGACGTTAAACGACGATGATGATGATGATTATAAATAGGAGACCAGAGAAAATAAGTGAAGAGAGACCTGTTGTTAGAAATAATGCTATTTAGTGACAGAAAATGCCTCTTATGAGGACAAAATCCATCTTAAGTATCAAGCATTTGTCCTTTTTGCTTTTATTTGCAGAGTCTAGAGCCCAGGACCCTTGCAGGTTCTCTGAGAATAGAAAGGTTGATACTATATAATGTTGCAGGTCAACATTCTGCAAGAAAGACATGAGCAGAGAGAAGATTCCAGAAGATTGTTAGTCTGAGGAGAAAAGGTCTGGTCATAGTGGTTAGTATAGGGTTGGGAGAGTTTGGGTGGGTGAAGGTATAAGTAGACCAGGAGTGCCTGAGTGTCAAAGGCGCTAGATCAACCAATGACAAAGAACAGACACCATTGTAGTAGTGGTAGAATGGACAAAGGCATGAGGCAGCATATGTGTGGGTAGAGGCTGGAAAGTATCGGTTAATGACTGAATGCTAATCAGTTGGCTCTCTTCTGGACGCAGTCCGGGATGTTTGTGTGCACAGTAGAAGTACAGTCCTAGATGTGGTAGCAGTGCTTCATAGTGGTCCTCACTTTAGCATTGCACAGTGTTTGCAGTTGTTGGGCTCTGAAGAGAAGAGTTAGTCCTTAGATGTGGGCCTAGCTGTGTTAAAAGATGTGACTTTATCAGTAGAGATCTTAGCTGATAGAGAGGCCCAGCATTTGGAACAACTGTGAGGGCATGAGCTGAATGCAGCACATGCTTAGTGGAGGGAGCATAGTGCAATGGTATTTTCTGGATGTGAGTAGTGTTTGTTTTTTTTTTTGCTGTGTGTGTGTGTGTGTGCATAAGTGCATATGTATGTGTTTGTATCATATTGTCTTTGTGCTTAAATTGAAAAAATCTATGACACCATTTAAGCAGTGACAATGTTTATGTTGACTGCTGTCATGCAGTTTATCAGACAAAAGATCAAGGTAATAAATATCTTACTTGGAAACAAAAAGACATAACAAAAAGTGCACCAGGCTGCATAAGTCTCGTGTAATTGTAACCCATGTCAGTATAGAACAAGTAAATGTGATGATGATGATGGCTACACACACACACTCTCTCTCTCTCTCTCTCTCTGAATTTTCACTGATCTGTCTCAAAATAATTATTCCTAAAATATTACAATTCTTGTAGAGTACCAACCTTGCAATTTCCTCTTGGAATTCACGTAACAAAGCATCTTTAGGATCCTCATTAATCTTCGGTTTGTTCTTGATGTTTTTGGCCCTGTTTGCATATCTGTAAGTGTTGGAGAGGAAAGGAAATAAGGAATAATGTCACACACATCTAACTTCAACTGCACAACTATAATTTTACAGTTTACTTTATACAATCTTTACTCTTTTGTTTCAGTCATTTGACTGCGGCCATGCTGGAGCACTGCCTTTAAGTCGAGCAAATCGACCCCAGCACTTATTCTTTGTAAGCCTAGTACTTATTCAATCAAGCTCTTTTGCCGAACCGCTAAGTTACGGGGACCTAAACACACCAGCATCGGTTGTTAAGCGATGTTGGGAGGACAAACCCAGACACACAAACATACATGCACACACACACACACACACATATATATATATATATATATATATATATATATATATATATATATCTACACATATATACAACGGGCTTCTTTCAGTTTCCGTCTACCAAATCCATTCACAAGGCTTTGGTCGGCCTGAGGCTATAGTAGAAGACACTTGCCCAAGGTGCCATGCAGTGGGACTGAACCCGGAACCATGTGGTTGGTAAGCAAGCTACTTACCACACAGCCACTCCTGTGTCTATAATACATTTTCTGGATCTTTTCCTTTGGAACGGCATATGTCAACACAATTTCTAGTTAACTAAACACTTTTAAACTTCGTATACTGGTAGAATGTGTTTATAAAACATCATTATTGAAAAAAATGATCATGAAAAAGCTAATTGTTTACCTCAGTGTTGTAATGGATTCATCGTAATTATAGCTGGCTGGGCCAATATTTGCAACCATGACAGTGCGAGCATTTCCTCCCAGAGAATCTATAAAATACAAGAAAATAGCAGAACACATGGCATTAATTTATTGATTAGTTTTTATGTCCATTTTTCTATGGTAGCATGGATTAGATGAATGCATTATTGAGGCGTTGTTTTACAGATGGATACCCTTCCTGTTGCTAACTCTTGTTTTCTGAGAAAGGGAGTTCTTATTATTTCATATATCTTTGTAGGCATGAAGCCAGTGGACTATTATTTGTTGACAGGAGAAATGACAACAACTTCATTGCTTGTGGTTTGTGATATTCAGAAACGTTTCTGAAAGCTGATCAATGACATGTCAGGATGGTAGTCTTCTTTATAAAATGCTACAGTGTCAGCTTGTTCAGTTGTCATTAAAATTTCTTATATTTCAAATCAAAAAAATGTTTGCAATTGTACTTAGTATCTTTGAATATTTAAATTTAGTTAAAAAAGCAAACTTCAGTTTTATGAAAATTACACATGCTATAACATCAAAGGTTTTCTCTCTCAGAATATTTAACTATACAGAGAGAAAATGTTCCTATATTGCAACATTTTGATGCAGTGAAAATCAGCACTAGTGATGTTGCTGTGCAGCCTGCAGAACTCAGGTCTCCTTTGACTGAGTGGGACTATTGTAGAGAGAATGGCAGCTTTATGCTAAGATGAGTCAAAAGTGTGAGAGGAAGGGCCAGAATAGAGCAGGTCTTCTGCTGCAAAGGAGCTACATGGTCACTCACATTATAGAAGAGAAAGTGGGAATAGCCAGCTGGAGCAGTAAAGAGATAAATCTAGTGGAAATGAGGTGTCAGGATGAACCCTCAAGATATGTGATGAGTAGATATGTGTGGAGATTAGAAGTAAATTTTTAGTTAAATTTCTATCATTAAAATTCTTATTTCTTATTTCATGAATGAATTCATATTCTTTGATGTTTATCTTTCAGATTCATTTTGCCATATATTTCTTGTTTGCATTGCATTTTCCTAAACATTTTGTATTGTATATAAAATTATGTTATGTTATGAAGTGAACAGAATTATTTTTAGAGCAACTTAAAACAGCATTTGTTCGGTATTTATCAAAAATCTTTATAGAAATACAGATAAATTGAAGCAGTGCTTAAAATTTGTTTCAGGATTAAATAAATGACTTGTTCTGTGAATTGAACAAGCCAGGAGAAACAAGTTAGGTTTAAAATCCGAAGAGGGATGTAGGGGACATGCCTGTAAGCAAGGACAACCATGATTTTACTTAGATCAATGTGTCTTCTCCAGCATAGTAAACAGCCAGAAGTCTCAGTCCCTTGTCATGCCCCCTGTGAGGCCCAATGAAAACAATTCTTTTATGTCCTCTCAAAGTTTACAAATTCTTATAATGCAAACAACATACAATTCTTGCTGGTGAGAATAAAGAAATTTGACAGATTGCCATGGTGTAATGGTAGGACACCTATCATGTTTAGAGGAATGTGAGTTTGAGTCCCAGAGGTAGCCTTTGATATTTTCTGCCCAAAGGGTTATTTAACCTAATATTTACAGGATATTATTCTGGATATGTTCTTTGTATTGGAAGATTACGCAATGCTTAAAATAACAGGGGTCAGTTTTCAGAATGCTTACGAGGGGGTGCTGAAAATTCCTGGCTTTGGGCAAAAGGTAATACAGGAAGACCAGTTAATTACGATTTTATTGAAGATATTCCCTCTCAGGTTCACACACTTATTGCAGAGCTGCTTTAGTTTTTCTAAGCCCTGTAAAAGAACTCAGAAGGTTGAGCCTCTAACCAGGCCTCTTGCCATACTCTTAAAGCCAGGAACTTTTCAGTATGGTGCTAGTGATGTGAGGCTAATTTTAAAAGAACTCCACGAGTTTTTTAGTGAGTGACTAAACAAAGACATGACAGGAAAGTGTGGATGAGGATGAATAAATCAGGTGACATGGGAATGCAATGGAAGGAAATATGATTACCTTGTAAAAGTCGTGTCAGCTTGGAATCTCGGTATGGAATATGGGAGCTTTTGCCATCAACGAGAGCTGATATAACATTACCAAGTGCAGACAAAGACAGATTGATTTTTGTAGCTTCTTTTAAACGTTCTCCCTGTGAAAATATAAAGGTTTTTCAAAATGCATCTATATACAATATCCTTTCCACATCAAAGAATTCTGGATAAAGTTTAAAAGAAAAGGAAAACTAACTTCAGAGAGCTGTAGTTCATATATAGCCACAAGGAGGGAAAAAATCCATCCCAATATTTAGAAGTAGCTATTATATTGGGAAAATAGAATTCTCCCAAATGGAATGAGGCAATTCACATATTTTAGATATCCCAAAGAGAAAGATATCTATACAAAGATATCCAATATAAACCTGGTGTAATATTAATATATAAATCAGGAATGTTCCCCTTTGAATACCAGCATTATTTTTTAGCTTGAAATTTCAAATTGGTACACCTTGCATAACATAAAAGTAAAACTGAGAAGAGGGTCAAAGATCAGAGAGAGAGAGAGAAAGAGAGAGAGAGAGAGAGAGAGAGAGAGAGAGAGAGAGAGAGAGAGAGAGCGAGAGAGAGAGAGAGATAGAGAGAGAGAGAGAGAGACGAGAGAGAGAGAGAGGAGAGAGAGAGAGGAGAGAGAGAGAGAGAAGAGAGAGAGAGAGGAAAAAAATGAAAAGAATTTTGAATTTGTTCTGAAATTAAACCAAGAAAATTAAAATTTGAATTGATGAAAGATTTCAATATTTCAGAATTTTGATTTCGTTTTCACTCTCAATTTTAAAAGATTTTGTCATTTTACTCCCATCACCTTAATTTTCAGTTTACAAAATGAAATCATAGTTTTCATAAACTTGGTGAAGGGAAGAAGGTAAAGCCCTGTTTCCCCAACCTTGAACTCTTTCAAATAAATGCAAAACTTTACACTTACCGTAGAACCAGTTTTAGTTTGTCGCTCACTACCAGCTAAGTCGACCAGATTCAGTTTACCAACACGAATATGATTCTCACCATCAACACCCATCTTCAGAGAAAAGAAAACCAAAATAACTATGAAGTGAATCAATAGATGTTTAAGGGAGTTAACAGGGGTCTGTGTCAGCAGGTAGTAACACAAAAGAAACTTTACAAAGAGGAATGCATTATTTTTACCAACAGAAAGAATAGTCTAAACATTTCAGAATGATACCAAACAAATTAATAAACAACATGTTTCACACATTTATTAGCCACCTCTGATTTAACTCCACCCACAAATAATGGCCCTACAATCACTTGGACCCAATGTAAAGACAACAGGGCTAATAATCCATTTCTGGTCATGGAAATTCTAGTAATGGGCTCAAACATTTGAAACCAGACAAATTAAGTAAGAAAGGGAGATAGCAACTAAAGTAATTATAAAGGAAATTCAAGCTTAAAGTTAAGTTGCAGCATCATGTTAACTCAGTTAGTATTATATTAAAGCAAAGTGTTAGTATTATAATTTAACAGAATGTTAGTTTTACCAGCTGTAAAGTTAAAACATTAGATTACTGACTGTAAAGCTTATGTTTTGTAACAAACACAGCATAGTGCCTCTTGCTTTTGGTTTCTATGAAAAACTCATTCCAATTACTCAAATGCAAATGTTCAAATTTTCAAAACAATCTCACCTCTAATAGGTAATAGAATTAATTACTAAATAGCAATCGTAATATGTTACAAGGTCCACAGACAAGAGGTGGACCTGTGCAGTTTTCAAGCACTATCCAAGAGATGGGAAGAGATTACTTTGAAGATGTCTGAGATGATGGACAGAAGACATAGTCATTAGGGTTCAAATGAGAGAGAACAGCCAATCAAGAGAGGAGAATGGAAGCACATTGCAACCGGCAATATATAAGGGCATCTGACAATCTGGTCAATAAGAAGACTAAGTATGATGCTCTCAAATTTTGGTACAATGCCAGCAATTTTGGGTGGAGGGGAAAAGTCAATTATATCATGCCCAGTATTCAACTGGTACTTATTTTACTGACCATGAAAGGATAAAAGACAAGGTCAACCTCGGCAGAATTTGAACTCAAAACAGAGACAGATGACATGCTGCTAAGCATTTTATCCGACATGCTAACAGTTCTGCCAGCTTGCTGCTTTAAGAAGAATCAACATATAACATTGATATTTACTCTGAAATGGTTGTGTGTTTGCTTCTTTCTCTTCTCTTGGTTGTCTCTTGTGAGATTTTCGTTTTTTATTAACGTGTTATGAGTTAAAATGTATTTCTTTACTGCCCACAAGGGGCTAAACCTAGAGGGGACAAACAAGAACAGACAAAGGGATTAAGTCGATTACATCGACCCCAGTGGGAAACTGGTACTTTATTTACCGACCCCGAAAGGATGAAAGGCAAAGTCGACCTTAGCGGAATATGAGTTAAAATGGCATAGATTTCACTCATCAGCCGAGTGGATATCATACTAGATGGACAATGAGCTTGTACGCCAAGATCAAATCCACTTCCATGCAATCTCAGTCAGCCTGGCTCTTGAGCATGGCAGAAAATAATGAGAATGTCCCCTGTAACAGGTTTACACTTTATTGAAGGAAAAACATTGATTTCTTATCCTCAATGCTTTAAAATTGCAGCTAAACTCTAGTTTTTATGATTCCCTTGGAGCTTCATGATGCATTCACTTACACATTGTATCAAATGTACATATAGAAACGCAACATATATACAAGTAAATATCAAGTGTGTGTGTATGCAAGTGTGCATGTGTGTACATACACATATGAGTGTGTACATGCAGATATTCAAATGTATTTACCTCACTGCATTCTATAGTGATAATAAAAATGGCATGTGACCGGGAACTGTGCTCATTCATGTTTGTCGCGCTGGATAAATAGATACCAATGGCTAATTGTTTTTGTAAATTCAGTATTGAAAGTATATTTGCAAAAAATATAATTTAAGCTACATTGCATTCATAAAATTAAAAAAAACCCAAAAAAAAACAAAAACAAAATAAAAAAATTAAATGACAATTTCATTTAAAAAAATTTATTTATTAAACACTTGTAACTCTGATTTCATTACATTATTCAATTGATTCGAGCTCTGGATGCATTAAATTCATGTCAATTTCGTTTTCTAAACTCAAATTATTGAATGAAGAGCTATGGCAGTCTGATGTTCTTTGAACTGGAGAACCTAAGCGCTAAATGTAAATAAAGTAAAATTACTGCTACAGCCACCACCACTCATTTGATAATCATAAGAAACATATAATACTTCTTTCTCACATCTAAGCTAACATCTTCAACTGACATTTATTTCTATGCCACCATGGTGACCTTAACCAGAAAATGAGCTTTGAAATAACCCTGATAAGTATACAACAATGGAAAGTTATGTGTAACAAAGAATCTCTTTAGCTTGTTTCTTATTTTTTTAATTTATATCTTCTATGTAGCACATTTGTGTAAACAAGCTTGTGACATTTGGATCAGCTGTCATTAATGACAACGTTCTGTTGTCTCACCTCCTGTTTAATATCCAGTGCCCTGGAGGAAGTACCTTCTGCAGGACCAATCAAAATCTTGTAAGTGGTTTTGATGGGCAGAAACTGATAGAAGACTGTCGTGTACATGTGTATATATTTATGTATGCTTGCGTGTGTGCACACGTATGTGTGTGTTTACATTTGTTCTTGCTTCTACAAAAGTTGTGACCTATGAGTGGTGATGTTGTCACTTCTGTCATCGAATCATTCATTTGTGGAATAAGAGACCTCTTACTTGGAAAACAGCTAAGTGTTACCAACAGAAAGGACATTCAACAATAAAACAATGCCTTAGTAAGATATTCACCTAACCCATGCTAGCATGGAAAATAAACAAAGCTGTTCACATTTGGTTATTTACAAGAACCGGATCTTTTTGGTTTGACCGGCATTTTAAAAAAATAATTTCCACGTAACTAAACACTTTTAAACTTCGTATACTGGTAGAATGTGTTTATAAAACATATTTTTCTCTTGGCTTTATTGAGAAAATTCTATGGTTTGTAAGATATTTGTTGTTTCTTTTCTGTAATTTCAACCAATCAATGACGTCTATTGAGGTGAATACATTCTGTGCCGTATGAATATGTCCCTCGTTTAAGAAACAGATTAGGTTTATTTATATTTCTGAAGAAAAAAAGATACCCTTCCCCTCACCCCTAACCCTAACACAGATTGAAATGCAATAGATCAATACTAAGGTCATAATTATGGGTGACAATTTCATATGACACCGCTAGAAAAAACTGCCGGTCAAACCGAAAAGATCCCAAGAACCTACTCAATCCCAGAGAAATGAAGCCATCAAACACAAGAGACACTATTCCTTGATTGTTTATAAATGAATAGAATGAGGCTAGACACTATGTTATGGTGGCTGCTGTAACAACATCTCAAGTTTAAAGAGTTAACAAATGACAATTTTACTCTAAATATGTGAAAGAGTTCAATGGATACTAAAGCAGAATTTGATAATTTGTAAAGTATGTAACAGAATCTTTTTTTTTGGCTTTGGTCAATAAGTGATATTTCCTATTTACTTCTAACTAGAAATCAAAGGAAATAACTACTTTTTCCTTGAGTTGCTGAAGTAGAAATATCATTATAGCAAATATTCTGCTCAATACCACATAACTGCTTGTCAGTTGCTCAACCTTAACCACTTGGGCATGTCCCTTAGTGGTGGACAATATGTATATCATTAATGATGAGCAGGAGTAGAGGAGTGGGGGCATCAAAACCATGTGTTGAGAGGGAGTCTTTGGAGTTTGAATAAATGTAACAAAAGCAAAGTTTGAAGCAAATATTTGCCATTTTTCATACTTTTTAGGGGTAAGCAAATAGGAAATAAGTTGTTTCCCAAGGACCAAAAGTGTTACACAGGGTAATGGGAAGGCTTTCAGACTGATTGCTTGCTACAGTTATTGTTGATGAGTAGCCATGATCATATCTCAAATGAACTTATTGAGGTAATCACTGTATAGTCAAAGTTGCTGAAATATAGGGATCACTGCCTAATAAGAAGCAAGAAGTTGGCATTAATTCATGACATATATAAAAACAGAAGAAATCATCCAACTTGTTCTTGAATGGAATGAAAAGCAGAAAAGAAAATGGTGTATTGCCAACCAGTTGCTAGGTTAGATAAGAGACAGGTATTAATTAAACAGGTACAGTACTTGACAGAGTTAGTGCAAAGGGTGAAATGGCAGTGATAAGATATAGGACAGCTAAATCATAGGTCACAAGTGAACATTCCACTAGAATCTCTTAGCAAGACATTAAAGTGTGCTTATCCCAGTTTATTTAGTTGGAGAACAGATAGCAGAGTGAGCTAATGACAGCCTCTACACTGATACTTGACCAGCTAGAAAAAGCAGTCAGATCTCCCTCAAATCACTATCATAAAAATAAAAGGACAGATTCAGTGATGTGGTTGTAGATACTCTGTCTAGAAAATAAAAATAAAAATGAGCTGGTCACAGATGGAGTAGATGATGTTTGTAGTTTCCTTGCTTCGGGGGACAACTTGGGCTAAACAATATATTAAATAATTTTCTGAACAACCACTTGCCTTGTTAGAAATAACATCTAAATGTCTTTCTGATCACACTCTACCTTCTTGAAAAAAAAAGGAAGGAGAAATTGGATAATGGTAACTGGGATTCATTATGAATACATAAAGGGCTGGAACATTTTTCATCATAGATCTCTTGGATGATCAGGGCTGAAACCAAGGCAAAATAACAGATACCAGGCTGTCAAGGAAAAGTCAGTGGCAAAAGGCTAGCATCCAGTGGAGAGATGGATTAGATGTGTTTCTAATATGTTAAGCAATATAGCAAATAAATAGACCCCTGTGGTTTGTAACTGGATTAACAAGTGACTTTAGCATATATCTAGTATATGTACTGCAAGCTCTCATTACATCTTATTTAAAATATGGGGATAAGCTGTGAGATTAATGGCCTAAAGACTAAGTCTTTCCTTCACTATTTTTGTCATTACAATGAATTATTAAAGAAATTTGACAGAGAACATACCCAACAGCACGATTCTGGTTACCAACATTCATCACATGTTCAATTTCCTTTGCACTTTTGGTTACAAACGAAGACAAATCCTGTAATTAAAACCGAAATAAATGAACATATTAATCATTTTATTCAATATTTAATATGACAATCGATAAGGACATACTTTCAGCTGTAGTTCTAAAAGTAAGTTACATATTGATAGAAACAAATCATTGTTTATGCTGTATACATCAAAATCTGAATTTTCATATTTATTAATACATTCGGGCAAATTTGAATGTATTAAGAATAAATACGCAAATCCTCATCTATGTTACTCTTTTACTTGTTTCAGTCATTTGACTGCGGCCATGCTGGAGCACCGCCTTTAGTCGAGCAAATCGACCCCGGGACTTATTCTTTGTAAGCCCAGTACTTATTCTATCAGTCTCTTTTGCCGAACTGCTAAGTGACGGGGACATAAACACACTAGCATAGGTTGTCAAGCAATGCTAGGGGGACAAACACACACACATATATATACATATATACGACAGGCTTCTTTCAGTTTCCGTCTACCAAATCCACTCACAAGGCATTGGTCGGCCCGGGGCTATAGCAGAAGACACTTGCCCAAGATGCCACGCAGTGGGACTGAACCCGGAACCATGTGGTTGGTTAGCAAGCTACTTACCACACAGCCGCCACTCCTTACCACACAGCCACTCCTGTTATGCTTGATCAAACGTTCTTTAAAAGAAGACAACAATGGTGATAACAGCACCAACACTATTATTCCATCACCACAATAGCAGCTATTTTGCCATATTAGAATGTGGTGTATTGCAATATACCACATTCCAAATTGTTTCAGACAGGCATTATCTGAGACCCAATAATGTCATATTTGACCCTACCACTTTTTCCTAAATATGATGTGTGTGTGTGTGTATGAATGTATGAAAAGAAATAGCTCTCAAGATTCAAGTCATTGTCATCATCATTATTATTTTAATGTCCACATTTCCATGCTCACATGGATCAGATGGAATTCAATGAGGTGAGGTAGACACACTTCCTCATGCCAACTCTCACGTTTCTAAGCAAGGTAGTATATCTCCATGAACAGACATGTTCTCATGGCATATTTGAAATGAATGACACTGCTTGCATAACAGTGACATCATCATCATCATCTTTTAACTTTGTTGCTGTTGTTGTTGATCTGGAAGATAGACAAAAGCATTTCAGGTATCAGGGCATGTAATAAGCCTTGAAAAAATTACAAAAATTAATTCCAGGTGAGAATGCAGTCGATAAAGCCGTGAGAACGTGCATTTGTATGCGCAAGTACATCAGCTGTTGTGATCGATACTACGTGTACGCGAGAAAAATGCACGTGCACTTTGTACAAAAAAAGCCAGCTGGCTTGAAATAATGCCACAAAATGGGACGGTCGGACAGGTTGTTTTGAGAAAATTTGGTTTAAATGTTTGACAACTCAGCACTGTCCATTGGACAAGGGGGGGTGCTCGTAATATATATTAGTGACAGAAACTGCATTAATATCAATAAATAATATCTATCCCCACTTAAACGTAGATGTCCTGTTAGAACAAACTATATTGTGGTAGATACCAAACTTACATATTGGCTTTTGGTGTAAAATGCACTCTTGTTTATATTGATCTCATCAATGATGGACCCTTTACTGCCAGAGATAACAGTGACACATTTCCCGGCCAGCAATACATACTAGTAAATACTTTTGCTGCCATTTCGACTTTCTATCTCATGGAGATTATAATTCATTTAATGGTGACACATAAAAGCACCAACCGGTCGTGGCCGTTTGCCAACCTGCTCTAGCCCCTGTGCCGGTAGCACGTAAAAAGCACCCACTACACTCACGGAGTGGTTGGCGTTAGGAAGGGCATCCAGCTGTAGAAACACTGCCAAATCAGATTGGAGCCTGGTGCAGCCTCCATGGCTTACCAGACCCCGGTCGAACCGTCCAACCCATGCTAGCATGGAAAACGGATGTCAAATGATGATGATGATAATGACTGCTAATATAATTATATTGCCATTTATATTATATAATTAGTTAAACACTGTAGATATTACAAATAGAAAGAAAAACAAACAACCCCGAAATTGAATATTACAAGTATTGGGTTGAATTGCACAAAAACATTTTCTTAATTTCACAAATGAAATTATCTCTAAATTTCCTTTTTGTAGTGGTGGGGATTTTCATATATTCTTTAGATCACTTTCTTTTTATTATGAAATAAAATTTAGTCATGTTATATACCTATTTCTTTATTACCCACAAGGGGCTAAACATAGAGGGGACAAACATAGGTATTAAGTCGATTACATCGGCCCCAATGCATAA
Organism: Octopus sinensis; assembly: GCF_006345805.1. Taxonomy (NCBI): domain Eukaryota; kingdom Metazoa; phylum Mollusca; class Cephalopoda; order Octopoda; family Octopodidae; genus Octopus; species Octopus sinensis. The sequence continues at coordinate 92,766,658 of NC_043003.1, forward strand.
CTGGTACTTAATTTATCGACCCAGAAAGGATGAAAGGCAAAGTCGACCTCGGCGGAATTTGAACTCACGTTACGGCAGCCGAAATACCGCTAAGCATTTCGCCCAACGTGCTAACGATTCTGCCAGCTCGCCGCCTAGTCATGTGATATACCAATAACCTAACAATACAGTGACCTTCAGACGAAACAAAATGTTAGGTGCTCATAGGAAAGAGATATAGGTAACTAAATCAATTGGTGCTTATTTTCTTGACTACAGGAGAATGAACAGAAAAATGGATCATGGCAAGATTTAAAGAAATGTCCTTATAAAGAAATGTCCTTTTTTAATCTAAAATATACACTCCTTCATTTTCTATAATGCTTTTCCATCTATCTAGTAGACTAGCAAGGCCCCTCCTCCAAAATTCACTTGTCAGTGATTAAAAATACTCCTCCAGTGCTGTTCTGACTTAGTCTACAGAATTCATATTTTTTCTGTCCAAATGATTTTGAAGACTGAGGAATAAATGATAATCAGATGGGGCAATGTCTGGCGAGTATGGTGGGTGGAGCATAATTTCCATTCAAACTGCTCCAGCCTTTGGAATGTCATCCTCACTGTATGTGGCTGAGCATTATCCAAAAATGGTTGTTTTTCTTCTAGCACAGACTTAAGCCGCTCAAGCTGCTGCAGTAGATCTCCTTTGTTATCATTTGGTTTGGGTTTAAAAGTTGAAAGTGAACTGAACCTTTCATATCGCACCAAACATAACACTTTAAGTGAGAGAAAACCTTCTTAAGTCTAAGGTGCCGGTGTTTCTCCTTTCCCTACCCACTGTCTTCAGTGCTTGACATTTTTACAGAGAACCCATTTCTTTTCACCAGTTACTATTCATTCCAAAAAAAGGCTAATTTCTGAGACATGACAGCAAAGAAGAACACACATTTACTCTCTGTGTGTGTGATTAGACTCGGAAAGTTTGTAACAAACCCACTGACCCAATTTGCTAACTTTTTCGATGGCACACAGGTGTCACTGAATGGTTGAATGACCAAATCCAAACTTCTCTGCTAGTTCCTCAACGGTTACGATGGGACTTTGTTCCACCAGGGTTTGCAGGACGTCCTTGCCAAGCTCTACAGATCTTCCAGGACGAGGCTTATCTTATAGGCTGTAGTTTCCGGCTTGAAATTTCTGGAACCACCGTTGACACTGGCTTACGCTTATTGTCCGATCTCCATATACTACATTAATAATCCTTGCACTTTCCGTTGCGATGTTGCCTTTATTGAACTCATAAAGCAAAATATGCCGAATATGCTCCTTTGTCACTTTCGTTATAGCTCTGAAAAAGTAACTTAAAATTGAACTGCACTAAGAATAAGTACAAAGTAAAATTACTATCTGCTTTTATAGCAAGTTGATGCAGGTAGTTTATCCCGTCCCCCTCCAAGTATTAGTTCATGCAATTGAAAAAAACTGCATTATTTATGGGATGGCCCAATATAATTTACAAAACAGGATGTTCCATAAAGTAAAATATAAACATATTTATAGAAACCAGTCCATGACACCTTGGGAAGTTGTCTTATACCATACCATAGTCTCAGGTCAATCAAAGCTTTATGAGTGGATTTGGTAGGCAGAAACTGAAAGAAGCCTTGTGTGTATGTGCACACGCATGCACATGTGCATGGTATGTAGACCTTTGGAAGTATGCTGTGTGTGAGAAGACCCGGCAGGACAAGTGAGGCCATAACCCGTGGCCTCTACCTGGGATGTAGCCAGCCCACTTATGCATACCTTTCCTTCTTTGGACACAAAACTCTGCTTGCGAAGACCTGTTGAGGCAAGTGAAATCGAAATTGAAATTGCTCAAAATCAATGGAAATTGTAACTGTGATACCAGTGCCGGTGGCACGTAAAAGGACCATCCGAACGTGGCCGTTGCCAGCGCTGCCCCAACTAGCCTCCGTGCCGGTGGCATGTAAAAAGCACCCACTACACTCATGGAGTGGTTGGCGTTAGGAAGGGCATCCAACTGTAGAATCACTGCCAGATCAGACTGGGCCTGATGCTGCCTCCTGGCTTCCCAGACCCCAGTCGAACCGTCCAACCCATGCTAGCATGGAAAGCGGACGTTAAACGATGATGATGATGATATATATATATATATATATATGTATATATCTGAGCGTGTGTGTGTGCTAGCCTTGTCATGACATCACATTATAATTGTATATGAGCATCACTGTCATACAAGAGGTATTGTGTTTCCTATCTTCAGTGGAAAAAATATTACCTTGCTTGGAAACATGTGAGTGTTATTGACAGGAAGGGTATCTGGCTGTAAAAAATTTGCCTCAACAAATTCCATCTAACCCATGGAAGCATGGAAAAGTGGACTAAAATTATGATGATGAAATAATAATTGAATTTCCATGAGGTACTGTGACTTTAGTTACTACTGCTCCAAATATTCTTGTAAATTATTTTCTGCACAGTTTTGTTTGAAGATGTTTACAAGATTTTAGTAAATAGAAGCCTGGTATAAACTGACTTCCATCATGGGATGCTGACAATTCAGTTTAATTTACTAAAAGTCACATCACAAGGATGGAACATTGACTACTATTGGAAAAATTCACTGTGGTACTGAAAGATTCTGAGGCTTCATATATCTTCAAGCACAGGCTGTTTGTCTTTATGCAGTATAAAGTTACATACACTTAAATGAACTAGTGACTTATTTGGGACTCTGTCAAACTCCATCACCCAAGACATTTTAGAAATCATTTCCAAAAGTGCTTGAAAGAAAGTTCTAAATTTTCTGAAGTAATGGAATTTTATTATAGGTGAAGGCATGAATGTGTGGAAAGCTCACTTCCCAGCCATGTGGTTTTGGGATTCAGTCCCACTGCATGGCAAGAGTTTCCTACCCTTGTGAATGGATTTGGTAGATAGAAACTAAAAGAAGCTCATCAATATGATAATATAAACACATACACAAACACATCTGTGTGCGTGTGTTCTTGTCATGAAATAAAATTATAGTTGTAAACAAATATCATACAAACAGTGTCATTAGTTTGCAATCTTTTGCGGACACGTCGTTGTTGTGCTGTTCATGCTCAAAGCTGAGTAAAAATATGATTGGATGATTTTGCTTGGAGACAGATAATAGGAAGGGCATCAAGCTGTAGAAAATCTGTAGCAAATTTCGTCTGACTCATGCAAGCATCATGGTAACAATGCCTTAACTGCTTTGAAAATTGCTCACTCACAAAACGAATGATCATGAAATCATTTGATGTATATGTATGTAAGAGCTCTTCAGAAATGTAACTTAGACTGTAACTTCCAAAAAGTCTAAGCTGACATGGAAAAGAATGTAATAATACCACACTATTATAATAATAGAAATGGTTATTGAATTGCTATGAAGGTCTAAAATTACAGCTACTAACATTATAAATACTCTTGTAAGCTACAAGAATCTCATATTACATCTCTATAGACGTACAATGGGATTCAGAGATGAAGCATGCTGCAATGATAGACAAGAAATGAATAGAGTCAGTGGTTTCCTGAAGAGAAGATGAAATATGTAGTCAGGGAAAATAAGCATCAAAACAATATATTGAAGTATGTGTGAGTGTTTATGTATGAGTGTGTGTATAAGAAAATGGTTGTGAGGCTATGTGTTCATGTGTAATAGTGAGTAATGAATGTGTTGGTGTGAATAATGCATAAGATAGTGTTGGGTGGTATGAGAAAACACTGCAGTGTAGTGGATGGGTGGTGAAGTATGTTCAAGTGTATGGGGGAAAAAGTGTTGGCTGAAGTGCAAGTATGGGCATATAGTGATAATGAGGGCAACAAAAGAAATGAGCTGTTCTTTTACATCTACTTACCTTGACGTACACACCAGTATCAGGTCGTTCTTTTAGTTCAAGTCGCTTGGACTGATCTTTGGACAGTAAATCTCGAATTTCTTCCTAGAAACATAATATGGAAAAAACAACAAAGACATGATAGTTTATATTTGAATAGCATTTTAAATCTTCACTAAACTCAAAATGGGTAAAAAAATTATTAATGAGAAATCTATAAAAATATTTTTAAAAATTTCCCCTTGTTTAAATAACAATGCTTCCTAATTTGTACTTCATCATCCTTAGTAACTAGACAGTCCTTTGTAGTAGAACTAAAATAGAAAATAAGAAAAACTTTGTCTTTCGTTAATATTTACTTATACAAACCCATAAGAACTGAATAATTTTTCCATGTCAAGAAGACTGAACTCATAAAAAACTAAACATTACGGAGCATAAGTGGCATTATGGTGACTGGTAAAACAGTATTCGAACTATAAGGAGGGACAGGTTTTTATAGGTGCTTCACGATATATTTGAGCAAAGTGTCTTAATTATAGTTTGACAAAATAACAAAGCATTTTATTCATGGTTATCATAATTTCAGATTCACAAAGCATCAAATACTCACTATATATATTTATGAGTCACAAGTATTGCAATTTACTTCTTATTCTATTTGCTTCAATTAAACTAGCTGGAAATAAATATCACCTTATGTAGAAATAACCTGGTATTTAGTTATGTTTCAGTTAATGTTTTATACCTAAAAGTCTAAGGCTAAGTTTGCCTTTCAACTATGTAAAATCAATAAAATAGGTTCCAAAGAAGTACTATGGTCAATTTGACTATTCTACTACTTAACATTTATGCAATGTTATCAGTCCTAATGTTTGATGCACATTCAAACTGGGGAACAAGTTACCCCAGTTCGTACGTGCATCAAGCATATTTGGACTGATAATAACTTTGCCATTTTACTCTTCACTGCTTAGTGCTCCCCCTGCGTAATTTATGGTGAGCCGCCGCATAGCGCTGCCAGTCACCGTATGGTGACTGGAAAAGCGTAAGAGAGGTAATCTCTTAATTCAGCTTGTGGTGTTGTCTGCTTAGTGTCTGTGACCAATGAGGTGACAACTACTCTGAAATGTTAACATCTCATAGTCTAGGTAGATGGTGCTGTGAGCTGATCTAGGTGTATACATATATGTCTCATTTGTCAACAAGTGAGATATATTCTCCATGACAAAATGCAGCGAGTAGCTTGTCCCCCAGTTTGAACATGCATCAAGCATATTCAGATAGATAACATTCCAATTTTACTTATCACTGCTTAGCGATCCCACTCTGTAATTAACATTTATAGTTGTCTCTGTTAGCAATCACCATAAATAAAATACTTGTTGAGTACAAGGGTTGAACTAATCAGCCAACTCTTTCCCCAAAATTTTTGGCATTGTGCATATGGCTTTGTATTTCATCCTTTTGGGGTCGATGAAGTAAGTACCAGACAAACACTGGGGTTGATATAATTGGCAAGCCCTCACCCACAAAATTTTAGGCCTTGTGTCTATTATAGAAAGGATTATTATTATTATTATTATTTTTGTTTTTGATGTTGTGATTAATACTCTTTCATAGTTGACAAAATAAACACTAATCAATTAGTGGAGCTGGTTTAAATCAACTGCATGTACCCCCCCACCTGCAACGGTTGTGAACTTGAGTAAAAAATCATTGCTTTGTTATTAGCACTGATACATCATTGGGCATTGTGTTTCAATAGAGTTGCATTAAATTCCTGTAAAATGATCTCTGATATCTCTCTTTTTAGCATTCCATTAACCCTTATGATACCAACCAGCCTAAGACTTCCTTGAAATCTCTAATTAATTTTTATGTCCCATATATCAGTTCAATAAGTTATTTTACAAAATGCTTCATTATTTTCAAAATTAATTGAAATAAAAGCAATATAATTCAACAGAAATATGGCAAAAGGATCAAGAGTAGTTAAGCTTTGTGTGCTAAAAATAAGGATTCTCATTTGAAATAATATGGAAATGAAATTGCTAGTAAGGAACATCAACATCTCAAAATTAAGATCCGGGTTTAAAAAAGCAAGTCTAAGGTAACTAGATTTACAAATGAGTATTGATAGAAACTCAAAGAAGGAAGATACAGCTAAAGCTTTCCATTATTTTAATCAGAAAGATGAAGAAACATGAATCAAACCTGATATATTTCGAGATATGAAGCTCTCACTAAATACTGTTGGTTTTCAGAACGTGAAATGTGTTGAAAAATATGCTCAAAAGAATTTGGAATAACACCACGCATATCTGGGTCGTTTTTAACACCTGAAAAAAGAAAATTCAATTTAATCAACCTTTTAAAATTCTCATATGTATATACATCTGAAATACTTGTAACACTTAGTTATTTTTTAGTGTTCCAGAAATTTAAAGTAATTAAACACTTATTATGAACTCAATATATTAACTTAGGCTGACTCCAGTACATAAACACAAAATCTATAGAAGTGACCCAACAATCCCTTTCCTTGCTAACTTTATTAGCAGATGCCTAATTCCATATCCTCTTTTCCCAAGTTCATGACCAATGCTCCAGCAAATATAGAGTTTCAAGAAGCTCTTCTACGGGCTACTAACAACCACTTACTGGGATCAATGTAGAATTTATTAGCAACAACACGTATCATGGTATTTTTTTTCTTTCTCAATCAAAATTTAAGATATACAAACGTTAAATACCAAGAAAGATCTATTTGCTAAAAAATTCCTGCTCTTCTACACACTGAACTTCAATTAAACCTGGATTCTGCCTCTCACCTATTATCATGCACACCACAATCTTAATCTATAAATCACAAAATCTCTCATATATCTTTAGTCAATTGTTGATGTCCAGACAACATTCTATATTACAAATATTGCTGTGAAAGGTCGAGACTGAGAATATGCAAAATTTACACCTATTTCCCCATTTAGATATCAGCAACACCTTTTAGTTATTCTGGCTCTAAATTTCTAGCTTTGCTCAGTTACCACTTGCCCTGCTCTGAGGACATTACTCCAATGGTTATTCCCCTTGGTACATATTTGGTCTTTTCTACCAGACATTACTAACTATGCACCCATAACTATACAATAATTGCACTATTCACCTTCCTGTCTTTTTATGTCTTATTCTGTACATATCTTTTGGCTATCATTATTGCCTTTCTTTACTTATGGCTGCTTTCTGTCCTCTCTTTTAACCTTTCCAAATGAGCTGCAGAGCACCAAAGCACAACATACAATAATCTTATTATTATTACCATACTTAATGACTTCAATGAAGACAAGTCTTCTTGTCAACACAAAAGTTGACTCTCTGGTCATTCTGAATTATCTGCACTGTCACGGAACCAATATAGCATGTCTTTTTTACCAGAAAAAGACTCAATCATCACACATATGGAATGTGTGTATATCGAAAATACTTCATGGAGTGATGATCGTGCCTTGCATAGTTACGGACTGCCCTTTGACAAAGCATAGCACCTGTTCAGCCACCCTACCAAAGATAAGGTGAAGTCACAGGACTACAGCATGGTGGACAGTGAAGAGGTAGTGGAAGAGCTCAACTGAGCCAATGGTGCTTTCTACATTGATGCTGAGCAGAAGAATCCTAGATGATCAACGGTCAGGATCATCAAGTTCTATCAAGAGAGTAATTGCAACGCATGCATAGCGGTGGTGTCCATGTTTGTGTAATCAGCTAATGAAAGATTCACTATGACTCAAGCTCCCAATTCAAATTCGTAATAATGGAATTGGATGCCGACAGACAGTCATGGGAATCTGCAAAAGCAGTGCAAAAATAATACACATAAAGAAACGGTCTTGTACCTCACATTCCCCTCTTTGTTTAGCCCCTTGTGGGTAGTAAAGAAATAGGTATTTCATCCGCCGCTGCGTTCTGAGTTCAAATTCCGCAGAGGTCGACTTTGCCTTTCATCCAACACATTGTCTCTCCTCATAAACATTGTACTAAATACTTCAGTCCTCTTTTATTCCAGAACTGCACACTCTGGAAGTTCTCTCCTTAACAACTTCAGATGCTGACCTACAAATTTTCAAACTGACTTTCAGCGCCATATTGATCGTACCATATTGGCTTAGAAAGGCCTGCAAATATCTTCGGGTACTACCTCTCTGATTAACTAATAGCACATACACACACAAAAGTACAAAGAGCCTCATAAATATATAAAATTTTCAATGGCCATACCTTGCATAGTAAATGTCTTTCCAGTGCCAGTTTGACCGTAAGCAAATATTGTTCCATTAAAACCTTCAAGTACAGATTGTACAAGAGGACGAAATGTTTCCTCATAAAGATCCCGTTGCTTAGAACTGAAAATAGAACCAATGAAATAAACTAAGTCATGCATATTTCGATAACTTATCATTGCCATTCCTGTGTATTATGAAAATATAGCATTCTAGATCAGTCATTCTAAAATTACATATTTCAACATATTTGACCTTGGTAGTCTGTTTTCTCAATCAACATCATTTAATATTCCTCTAGTTTCATCAAATTGTTAAAAGGAAAAATATCAGCTTGCTGTTTAACCCCTGACCAATCCTGATTGAGCAGACCTATGATCAAAAATCTTTCAGTTGTGATAATCCTGCTTTTTATCAATTAGTGTATACAACTTCTTTATGTGATGTGTCCCTTTCTTTTCAAAGATAATAAAGTGTAATTTGAGGGAAATTTGTTCACTATTTTAAGCAAATTAATCCTTTTGTTACCACATTTCTCTGAAATGTAATGCATTTGTTTCAATTAATTTTGAAAAATAATGAAGAATTTAGCAAATAACCTCCACCATTAGGCTGGTGCTTGGAATAAAAAAAAAACTGACATGAAATTTTGATGGAAGGTTTTAATTTGGATTTCCTTAAAGTATGAAGTTTGTATCTTAAACTAAGAGTGATCCTAGGCAAGTTGATATCAATAGGGTTAAGCAACCACATATAGTTTCCCTCTTCAGCTGACAAATATCAGACTGTTAAATGGTATTGTCATAGAGCAATGCTGATCAGATAAACTTACATGAACCTACTGTCTTCATCTGTCTTCACTTTTAGAGAAAGTCTATATTATTAACTCTTCTGTGATTATATTTCTAATGATTACACTGCTTATATGTTTGAATTAATTTTCAACATAATCAAGATATTGGAAGGGTTTTCTGTTTTGAGATATTGTACAGGTGTTCACCAACTAAAATCTTATGATATTATGTTTTAATAAAATTTTCATTAAAATATGAACACTTTAGTAAGAGTAGTCTCGGGCATTAAAATGGTTAAAAGTAATTATTAGTGTGGTTGATAACTGAAGATAAAAGTACCTAAATATCAATGCGAGTATAATATAATTTACACGTTAGTTTAATAACCCTTCACAATACTTTTAACACAGAGAAACACAATGCTCAGATTGTAACAAGATTTTTAGCTAAGCTATTTTCCACAACAGCATGATATCACATTTGCCACAGATTTATTATCTATAACTGATTATAATATTTGAAAAGAATATAGAGTGAATACAGAGATGGCAGACAAAATGTCCTTCACACTTCCGGTTTACACTTGTAAGACCAGAGTTAAAATCTTACTGGTATTGACTTTACTATATGAAAGGTTCATAAAATATACCAGCCATATTTTTTTTTTATTAACAATTTAACAAACTAATTTTCTTACTCGACAAAAATTTACCTTGTGTCTAGTCAAGAGAAATAAATACTTAGAATGATGATAAGACTACCTCCATGTTACCATGATTAAATGTTTGTACAGTTAAGTTAGAAGTAGAATTAAATTCTGCAATGAGAACTAAGCTATTGGTAATACAAACATTCCCAAAGGGATACAGTTCTGAGCTTCAGTGTAAATGTTTCAAAGTCTGGAATGAAAAGAGGTGGTCTCCTAAATTCCTTAATAAATTTATTATGAATAAGTCTTATCTCGATGCTCACTAGAAACATTAGACATTTCATAAAACATTTAAATACATCATTACTACTCACGTCCAGTCATAGACAGAATCAAATGTGAATGTCCGATGCACATCCCCAGGAACAGATTTTGGGTTTCTGATTTCAATGACTCCCCTGTTGGGGTACATGTCAACAACTCTGCAATAAAACAGTAAATAAGAAACCTTAATATCACTGAATAAATAATAATAAAAGGCAAATTTAAAAAAAAATCTAAAACAACAAAAAAAACAAAACTGAAGAGGTTTTAACCCCCTAAAGCAGTGGTTTTCAACTAGGGTTCCGCCAGCACAGTCTAGGGGTTCCGCAAGAAGTTACAAAACTGCTAAAATCGACAATAATTTTTAATTCTCCTGTGCAGATATGTGTGCATAAGACTATTAAATTATTGCACAGGGGTTCCTCGAGCCAGTGGAATGCTTCCTTGGGGTTCCGCTCCAGCAAAAAGTTTGAAAAGCACTGCCTTAAAGGATTATCCCGAGTTTACTCGTGCATCATAAATGTATCTTTTTAGAACCAGACAAGTATACTCAGTCAAAATTAACTTTTAATTTTAGCACTCAAACGAGTTTATTTGTTTTGTGTAGTTTCATTTTTGAGCAATCACGAATTTACTTGTGTTGTTAAAAAAAAAAAGAAGTATTTTTTCATTTGATGGATTTGGCTATCTGGAATGCTTATGTTTTGTATAAAGCATCTTTGGAAACTTCAGCTTCTGCTATGAAACTGCTGAAATTTAGAATGCAAATAATCACCAAGATTATTGAAAAATATAGGCCCTTATTGCCTCCCATGAAACCAAGAAGACCATCATCAATCCTACATCCAACAAGATTTGCCCCAGCTGGTCACTTTCCCATGGAAATACCACCAAGTGATAAGAAAAAGACCCATACAAGACAGTGTGCAAAATGCGCAGAGAAGAGAGATGCTAAAGGAAAGAAGATTCGAAGAGAATGCAGATACATGTGTGATGTCTGCAAGATAACTTTGCGTGTAACTCCTTGCTTTAAAAATGATCATTTTAAATAAACTGTCTATCTAATTTAAAAAAAATTTTCCTTATAAAAAATCAAAGATAAGTTATATGTATTTTTTTTTCCATGTCCGAGTTAACTCATTTAAATCTAGATGAGTAAAAGTACATTTTAATTTCTATAATAAAAAATAAAGGAAACAAGATAAAAAAAACTTTTTTTGCAATTAACACAGTGTGTATAATTAAAAAAGGAAAAAAAAAATATGCTCTGAAATAAAAAGCCATATCAAAATAATTGATCCATTAAGGGATTAAATAAATTGAGAAGAGATTTTCAGATTATCCAAAGTGCTGCAAAAATTCATTGGAAAAGAAGCCATATGCATCCATAAAGGGCACTAGGTACAAGGGACCAGAGTTGAAGAATTTAATTTTCAGAATATCACAGAAAGACTGGAAAGGAAAAAAAGTGTCAAGAAAAATAAAAAAATGCACAACAATATGTTGTGAATTTGTATGTGGTGTGTGGTCTGCATCATTAAATGATATGCTGTTGGAGTTTAGTGCAGATAAAGCTCTCCCCCCACCTCAAATATTCCAATTAAATGCATACTTTAAAGTAGGAAACTTGTGTTGATTCACTTGACCAAAATACCATCATCCCCATAATTATTGGTTTTGTCCACTTTTCCATGCTTGCATGGATCGGAGAGAATTCTTTGAAACAGATGTTTTATAGTTGGATGTCTTTCTTGTCATCAACCCGTACCTGTCATCAAGAAAGTTGATATTTCCCCATGACTGGATGTGCTCACATGGAAGATTGCAGATGAAAGATACTGCTTGAACGTTGTGACACTTGCTTACAACCAGGGCTGTGGATTTGGATTTGTGGAGTCGAAGTCGGAAACAATTAAGGAGATTAAGGAGTAGCTGGAGTTGGAGTCAGTAAAACTATACTGACTCCAACTCACAATATCTTTATTCTTTAATATAAGCCAGTTATAACAAATAGGACCACACAAAGTACAAGCGTGTGCATATGCTTTATGAGATATGTAGATCACAATCAGTTGATTACATAAAGAGGAGTCAGAGTCGAAGGTGCCAATAGTAGAAGAGTCAGAGTCGAAGTTTTTTGTTTTGATTCCACAGCCCTGACAGTCATGACAAGGAGACACAAGCACAAAGAAAGATATATAAATGCACTCAACAGGTTTTGTTCAGTTTCTGTCAACAAATTCACTTACAAGGGTTTGCACAGCTTGAGGCTACAGTAGAAGAGACGTGCCCAAGAAACCTTGCAGTGGGACTTATTTCAAAACCATGTGATTGAGAAGCAATATTCTATATTTATCTCCCACTAGCATCACAATGTGTTCCTAACAAAAACACTTAACTATCTTGATAATTTAATTGTAAATGCCACAGGGAGGTGAGGTTAAAGTGAGACTGTAATTGAAGAGTGTCTGGCTGAGTCGAAACAATTGACAAACATAAACTATGACATTTCTGCGAGATTTATTGCATCGCCAAGAGTTAATCCTCTTTTACGGAGTTATAGTGAAGCGATAAAAACTGTTCTACCAATAGCTTGGCACTATATCAATTTGGTTAGCTGCCACTTTCATTACCATAATAAGATAGCATTAAATAATGATATTTCATTGGTTTAGTCATAAAGCACCAAATTTATAAAGAAAAATGGGGAAATGTGAGATGGCTGCATGATTAAGATGTTTACTTGGCTTTGGGTTCACTTCCATTGAGTGGCACCTTGGGCAAGTGTCTTCTACTTTAGTCTTGGACTGACCAAAGCTTGTGGGTAGATATGGCAGATGGAAACTGAAAGAATCCCACTGATTGTATGTGTGTGTGTGTGTGTGTGTGTGTGTGTGTGCATACATGCTTGTGTCACCTTGTCATGATATTTTGTGATAGATGAAAATGAGCATCACACAAGTGCTGTGACTCATTTGCAATATTCCAAGTAAACATGTCTGACCATGGGAGAAACATCACCTTGCTTGGAAACAGGAGAGTGTTGGCAACAAGAAGGGCATCCGGTTGTAGAAAAACCTGCCTCAAGCAAGAGCAGAAAAATGGATGTTAAGATGATGATGACAATGATGATGGTGATGATGAATCATCTACACTGGTCACAGTTAAGGCTGTATGATTAACAAGTTTGTTTTGAAATAGCATGGCTTTGGGTTCAATTCCACTGCACAACACTTTGGGCAAAGTTTGTTCTGCCCCAGTTTTGGGTTAACCAAGATCTAATTGAAATTTGGCAGATGGCAAATGTCTGAAAGCCACTGAAAGAACCACTACTTTTCACAAAATCCAGTTTAACACCCCCACCTGATCCTAAAGTGTCTTTAACCCTTTAGCATTCAGCATGTTAAATGCAAGGCCTATTTATGCACACTGTTTCAAATTAATCATGCATTACCTCATAGCTTTGAGATTTCAATGATGCAATTGTTTATTTTTAGAATGACATTATAGGGTAGGTGTGAAAGGCTGGATCTGGCTGGTTTAAACATAAAAAAACAGGTAGAAAGCCTGGGCTGGACATGGTCAGTTTAAATGCCGAAGGGTTAAAAAAGTCCACTCTGCAGCAAATAGTTGGGCCACAGTATCCAGACTGAAAATAACTTCCTCATCCCCTCTTACAAGTCTTAGAGGTTCTACAAAGCCACTAACTTTCATAGGTGTTGACCTTTCTCTCCTCTAACTAAATATATATATATATATATATATATATATAAAGCCTTTGTGTTATGAAGTGAAATAAAATGAGTTACAGTATTGACCAAACAGGCAGTCATTGTTCCACATTCTATTCTTTGCCAGTACCACACAAAAATATCTAACTCACAAATAAGGGTTTTGTTGAATTTTTTCTGCTATTTAACTCACAAATGCCTCATAGGCATCATGAGGAGGTAAGTTTACTTCTGCCAAAATGAAGAGAGAGACTACTATCTACAATACAGACCTGTATTTCATCAGTTAATATCTATTGCAGTTAAACATCTTTGTCAGAAATACAGTGAAGTGATGCAAACACCATCAACCTAATGTTCAATCAGTAGGCTGGCACCTTATCAATTTGGCCAGCTGCCACTTTCATTAACGGATTCAGATAGGAATCAAACAGGGACAGTGAAGCTATCCCATCAAGTCTTGTTAACTGTGTTGAGTAGTTTACTTCAAATTTACATCAATTAGCTGTCACATAAGAAAAAGAAAAACTACAAACAATAGAGATAGATATAGTATTTTATTTTCTCATTATCAATTTTACTAATGAGGTAACTCGGGCATGGAAGATTCCATTTCAAAAAAAAAAAGAAAAAGAAAAAATTACCTTAGTGGTTCCCTAGGTAAATGTCTTCCACTATAGCCCTGGGCCGACCAACACCTTGTGAGTGAATTTAGAAGACAGAAACTGTGTGGAAGCCTGTTGTATATATGTATGTGTCTGTGTTTGTCCCCACCACCATTGCTAACTTGTGTTGGTTTGTTTATATCCCTGAAACTTTGGAGTTCAACAAAAGAAGTTGATGGAAAGAGTACCAGTCTTAAAAATAAGTACTGAGATTGATTTGTTCAATGAAACCCTTTAAGGCAGTGCTTCAGCATGGCCACAGTCAAATGACAGAAACAAGTGAAAGATAAAAGAAAGATTTAAATATTTTACACTAGCAGTATCGCCCGGCGTTGCTCGGGTTTGTTTCGACCCGCTGGAATTGTAATTTTGAAAAGTAAAAATTTTGTGAACATTTTTCTGGTCGAAATATACCGAAAAGTGGCGACACAACAGTGAAAAAATCGTAAAAAATAGGGATTTTCATAGAAAAAAGCAGCTTTTTGATGTAAATAATTTTTGGTGTTAACATGGTCCGATTTGAATTTTATGTTCTACGGAAGGAAGAGCATCCCTTCTTCTATCATACTCTCAATTTTGGTCAACTTGCGCCGCAGGGTCTCGGAGGAGATAGTGTTAGTTGGAGGTTACCAAACGTGGCGCACACAGACAACTTCAGCTTTATATAGAGATAACACACACATTAATACACATACATAGACACACACACACATGCATGTATGGATGTATATATGTACATCTGTCCACTTCTTGCAATATTTTTATCCTTCACTTCCTACACACACACACGTGCATGCACACACACACACACACCTTCTTAGCTTACAATTACTTTCTGTCAACAATTGACAACAGAAGTACGCTCGCCAATTAATACTACCAAAATTTAACGACAGAAAGTAAATTAAAAACCAATTTACCTTTTCTGTATTGTTATGGCAATCCGACCGTCGGTGTGTTTTTGCAAATGTGTTCGAATGAGAAGTGAGTTGTGTTTGGCGCCTTTTTTACTAATAACAAACACACACGTGTGTGTCTGTTTGAGTGTTTGTATGTAGTTGTTTGAAACGTTTGTGTTTGTCACTGTCATATATGTATGTGTATGCGTGAGGAATGGCAAACCAGATAGATAGCGCGCAAAGTTCTTTTGAAGTTCGCGCTCCGCTTGTGTGTGTGTGCGCGCGTGCTTTAGGTACACAGCACAACATTACTCTCTCTGTCTCTTTACACACACTAACAAAAGCACTTCACTTACACACCACACTTTCTGTGTCGCACATCCCATCAAACACACACGCACACACTCACGCACGCACACATGTACATCAATGCTTTTGGAGTGAAATGTTAAAATATTGAGTTTTCTCGAATTTTGTCTTAATTGGGGGTGAAATTGAAAGAAATTTTGTATGGCATGACCGAATGGAAGTACTTGTAAAAATCATAGGTAAACTGTAATTGAAGAAATTGTGTGAGGAGTAAATCATTATGTATTTATTTGTTTCTGTTTTTTTTTTTTTTGAGTAGTGGTTTAAGGTAAACTTCTCTCGTTTTATAGAAATAGTTTCACTTTAATCGTTGCACACTTGCAAAGAGAAAGGAGTAGAAATTAGGGTGATAGCGTGAGTGAAGCAGATCGCTCCGTTTTTGTGTGTGTGTGTGTGTGCGTGTGCTGTAGCCCACACTAAGAAAAGCACTTGACTTACACACCACAATGTGAGTTTTCTCTAAATTTTGCTTAATTGGGGTTGAAATTTTAAAAACTGGACCTGGCACGACCCGATTTATTCTACTCTTAAAAATGCTAGGTAAATTGTAATTGAAGAAATCCTATATTGTAGATTTCTATAAGAGACAAAAGGAGGCAGATAAAATCTGCCTTTTATAATAAGAGATTACCTTCTGCCTGCTCACTACCCAATTTGCCAGCCTGAATGACATTGCTGGGTAAACTTGGATAAGAGCTGGAGTTCTTGTTTAACACAGGGCATTACTAACATTAAGCAGATCTATGATCAAAAAGTGTTTTAACCATGACAATCCCACCTTTTTTCTTTTAAGATATATACCTAGGAGAGTATTACCCAATGTGTTTTCCATTTTAAAATAGAAGAGTGAAATTCCAGGAACAGCTGGCTGTTACTTCTAGTAGGTTGATTGACTGCACATAGGGTTGTATTAGTTGGAAATAATGGACAAATTGCTTTATGAATGGATCTCACACAATTTCTTGAACGTCCATATTTCTCAGTTATCTCTCTATATATAAACGGCAAAATGTCTGTGTGCGTGTCCTTTATACAAATCCACAATTTTTCAGTTAGAGAGCTCGCACTTTCTATGGTCATTCAAAACTGTCCAAGGGTGGTCGTGCACATCTTTATATTTCCACAGTCACCCTGCAAAGTCATTAAAAAATCAATAGAAGTGACTTTTTTGTGAATTTTCTATCCAAAACCCAATCAAAATGCCCAAAACTTGATACGCCAATTGAATGCCAGCTAGCTGTATGTGATTGGTCGGGGATTTGGACAGTACTTGCGTGTAGGTGCGCACGCACGCAGCTGTATATGCATGCACTATCATTATGACCGTGTGTGTGTGTATGATATATATATATATATATATATACTAGCAGTATCGCCCGGCGTTGCTCGGGTTTGTAAGGGAAATAATTATATAAGCATTTTTAGAGATGTAAAGTATAATAGCCATCTCAATATGGCTAACCACAAAGGGGGAGGGGTGTTACTGTAGCTTTTTACGTTCTGAGATTTAATAATAAATTTAAGAGAGTTACTTCCCTTATATATGTCAAAAATGGATTAAAAATGGGAAAAATTGATGGTAAATTTTTTTTTAAATCATAGACTCATTGTAGACACACGCTAATACCCAGACGGTCTCTATATGAATCACGACTATAAGATACCCGGTTTTGGTTAAACTGCACCGCAAAATGTGGGAGTAGTTAGGAATCTAAATCGTAGGAGACAGACACACAACCTCACTTTTATATATAAAGATTTCCTCTATTTACATAATATTGAGGTATCTTTCTTTCTTTTGTTATCTTACTGTTTTTACCAATATACATATATATATATATATAGTTACAGAGATGTACTTGCATAGCAAGTGACTTGATCTGAGATCGTGTGCTGGAACGAAAACAGTTGCAGTGTTGAAGGTGTTTATAAGCCATTTAAGAAACACACAAAAACCGTTAGATTCACTTCAACATTTAAATTTAATTTGTCAAAATATTTTCGTCGCTTTGAGACCGCGACCTGTTAGCACGATATTTTTGTCAGTGAACAGGTCGCGGTCTGAAAGCGACGAAAATATTTTGGCAAATTAAATTTAAATGTTGAAGTGAATGTAATGGTTTTTGTGTGTTTCTTAAATGGCTTACAAACACCTTCCACGCTGCAAGGAAATCTACGCTTCCAGCTTAGTTTTTCTTGGAGGGCTGGCCGTGATCTAGTAATCTCAAGATTAATCAGCCGAAATTACTACGATGATCCGGTTCTTGACTGAAGACTGAGGGGTTCGAATGTCCTGTCCATGTTTATTGTATCGTCTTCTATGAGTTATACGTTCTTGTCCATGTTGTATTTTTCTACATACCTTAATATATATGTATGTATGTATGTATGTGTGTATATGTGTATGCATGTATGTGTGTGTGTGTGTGCGTGTCTGTGCTTGTGATTGTCCTCCACCACTGCTTGACAACGAATGTTGGTTTGTTTACATCCCTGTCACCTAGTGGTTTGACAAAG
Organism: Octopus sinensis; assembly: GCF_006345805.1. Lineage (NCBI taxonomy): Eukaryota > Metazoa > Mollusca > Cephalopoda > Octopoda > Octopodidae > Octopus > Octopus sinensis. The sequence continues at coordinate 92,784,761 of NC_043003.1, forward strand.
GAAACAGATAGAATAAGTACAATGCTTACAAAAATAAAACTGGATTTGATTCATTAAACTACAATTCTTCAAGGCATTGCCCCAGCATGGCCACAGACCAATGGCTGGAAAAAGCAGAAGAATAAAAGAATACATTCTCTGCTTTGGTCTTATGTTCAAGGCATGAGAAAGCTTGAGTTTACATGAGAAGGCCTAACAGACCTGGTAGAAATAGCAGCCAAATCTCCCTCAAATCACACCTTACTGTCTTATGTATGTATATATATATGAGCCAATGAGGGGGACCTCTACATGGTAGGTAGACCTGGTAGAAATAGCAGCCAAATTTCCCCCAAATCACACCTTACTGTCTTATCTATGTATATATGTATGTATGAGCCTATGAGGGAGACCCCTACATGGCAGCTAGACATGGTAGAAATAGCAGCCAAATCTCCCTCAAATCACACCTTACTGTCTTATCTTTCTGCTACTTGGATATAGGTGTTATATTCGTCGTAAAAAACTTTCCTGTCACACACTCACGCACACGCACACACACACACCCGTGCACACACACACGCGTGCACACACACACGCGTGCACACACACACACACACACTCACGTTAGCTTACAATTTTATTTATATATTTGCGTGTCTATGTGTGGAAAGAGGAAGTGGGAGGCAGAGTGAAAGAATCACTCACTACAGTAAGTGAATTAGTTTCATTTTATTCGTTGCCCACTGTGTGTGTGCGTTTGCGTGTGGTGTAAACCAGACTAAGAAAAGCATTTGACACACACACCAGAATGTGAGTTTTCTGTAAATTTTGCTTAATTGGAGTTTAAATTTTAAAAACTGGACCTGGCATGACGCGATGCATTGTACTCTCAAAAATGCTAGGTAAATTGTAATTGAAGAAATCCTATATTGTAGATTTCTATAACTCCCAAAGGGAGGCAGATAAAATCTGCCTTTTATAATAAGAGATATATATATATATGTATATTATATTGGTTTCAGATTTTTGGCACAAGGCCAGCAATTTCAGGGAAGAGAGTACATCAATTACATTGGCCCTAGTACTCAACAGGTACTTATTTTATTGATCCCACAAGGATGAAAGACAATGTTGAACTTGTTTGTTTTCCATGCATGCATGGGTAGGACGGTTGACAGGAGCCAGCCAGGTAGAAGACTACTCCAGGCTGCTGTGCCTGTTTTGGCAGGGTTTTTATGGCTTGATGCCCTTCCCAACACCGATCACTTTATGGAGTATGCTGGGTGCTTTTTACATGGCACTAAATAATGATGATAATAATGATGACCTTTGATGCAAAATGTACTATAAACAGAACATATACATTTATTTTGTAGATAGTGTAGCCAAGAGGTTCTCATGTCAAAAAATAGTTGGAGTCTTTGTTGATGTTAAGTGCAACAAAGCATCAAACTAAATGTTTATTTTTAAGAGGGAGAGTTTATGAAAAAAACAAAAGACAAAGACAGGTGGTGTACAAAACAAACAGATGTATTAGTATAACGCTCAGGAATAGAAAAAGTCTTTTACGTTTCGAGCCTACATTCTTCTACAGAAAGGGACACAGACAAAACAAGGAGAGAAAAAAATGTGTGTAGTGGCTAACGATCCTTCATCATCATTATGGCTAAATTATATTGCAGTAAACTCTGACATTCGTCACTCAGAGGTAAATACCAGTAATACACTGATGCCAAGTTAAATGACTGTATATCTTCCCCCCCCCCAACAAACAAAACAAAAAACCCCCAAAGAAGACATGCACTAGTTGCCAAAAAAAAAAAAACCAAATTAAAATGAATCAATATTCCTCATTTAGATTAGCTTTTTAGATTCATGGTGAGTGGTTGGGAGAATATTAACTTCAAGAAATACAGTATTGATTTTAATCAAGCAGCTGTAAAAATTTGAGCCCGTGCAGGCAACAAGACTTTTCTATCAATGCAAAAGCTAATTACTCGAACATACTCTGTAAGGTAAACAGTTATTCCTTTTCCTCACCCATTTAACAAGCTTAAAATTCCTAATTTGGCTGAACTAAAGTGATACCTTCAAGGCTAGCACAACAGGTTTGACAGCATATTTCACACTACTCTTTTTTTTATTATGTTTACATTGGCTCAATAACCAATTTCATAAAAGAATGATGTAGTCAATCGAAGCAACAGGTCATCAATTTAATCAGTCCAAGAAAAATACAAAGCAAAGTTGAGCTTGGTGGAATTTCAATACAGAAAGTTAAAATGGGTAACTAAATGCTGTACTGCATTTTTTTTTGTTTTGTTTTAGTTGCTGATCTTGTTTAGCTTAAAATTAACTGCGACTAAGAATTATGATCAATGTATTCCAGCTATGACCATCCAATCATTTTTTAAAAAAAGATGTGTGTGATTTGAGGAGAACTATTTCTAGCAGGTTAAGCAATTATGTGGAGAGTCCTTGCTTAATGGTTTCATTGTCTTTACCATTATATGGAAGTAAAGTCTTACTGCTGTTTCTCTGGTCAATGACATAGATTAAAGATTTCCAATGAGCTGCATTTGACATTCAAGACTTCGGTTCCTAATCAGTAAGTTTCATCATCACTTTGATTCTCTTTTACTCATTGACCACAACATAGCTGTCATGGATAGAGCCAGATCTACTAATGTCCTACACAACTATGTCACTAACCAATGGTCCTCAAGGAAAGAGCAATGTTTTTGTATTTGACAGGAGCAAAATCTTCGACCATGCCTGACATAAGGACTTGCTGGCTTGGCTACTTACCAATAGTTTCCATCTGTTGCACATCTCTTGGATTCAAAGTTGCTTGCCAGACCATACAATTACAGCATATGCTGACAAAATTATTTCAGACCGGCAGGCTTACCCAAAGCTCAAGTATGTCATGCTTTTGTAAATTAACAATCAACCAGCTGGTACTTCAATAACTAAACAAACTAGACTCCTATGTACATAATATAAAACTTCATTCCTCCACATGTAACCTAAATACCTTGAGCTAAACTTGTATAACTTCTATGAAACAGACTTTTATTGTTGATACAACAGCACAGACACAATAGCTACAAGAACTCAACAACATTACAAATCACCAACACAGTGCAGTATAATACAGTCAACAAAAGTGTTAAAGGTGGGTGTTAAAGTGGTGGTGGTAGCATTGACGGTTGTCAATAAAGTGGTGGTGGTAGCAATGCTACCATCACCACTTTAACACCCACCTTTTTGTGCATACAGAGGTAGGACAGAATTTGTTGAGGTAAATTTTTTTATGGCAGGTTGCTCTTTCTGTCATCAATCCTCATCAGTTTCCAAGTAAAGTAATATTTCCCTATGACCAGATATTGTTTCCATAAATGACCGGAGATGACCAACACTTATATGATGGTAACACTCCTTTACAGTTATTGCATGATGTCAAGGCAAGGAGACACACCAGCACACACACACACATCAACAGTGATGATTCTGCTGTACCAAGAAACTGGTAAAAAAAAAAAAAATCATCACCCTTAAAGCCAAACAAAAATCCAGTTAAATTAATATCAAAGTGACCCATCACCTTCTTTTGCACACCTTCAAAAGTCATATAAAACATCCTAAACATTACCAACCTAATATGAAAATCAGAGTATGACACTCAACCATCACACTGCTTACTTACCAAAATCATAATAATGATTTGGTAACATGCACTGAACATCTGATAATTATTTTGGGTGACCATAAAATGCAGACAAGTATTCTTTCAATTTTCCTACCTACCTAAGAGAGAGAGAGAGGGAGGGAGGAGGGAGAGACAGAGAGAGAGAGAGAGAGAGAGCTGCACTAGCAGTTGGCTGGTTATCATTTTCAGCATGCATCCACACACAAAACAATTTAAAATCCAAAGATTAACTACCCAATACTGCTTTGACTCAGCTCACATTTGCTGTTTTCCCTGTCTGTCTCACCTACTGCAACGACCAACCTCTAATCTATCATCAATATCACTGGGAAAGGTATGACCATCGACACTTCACATTTTCCTTCCCTTAAAATGTTGAGGTTTTAATAGCTCATCAAAGACTCAATACCATTTCTACTGCTAAGATACCATAACTGGACAAGGCATCACAGTAAACTTACAAATATATATATATATATATATATATGAAAAGAAAAAAAAACCCACTACTAATTGCTACATTAAAGTTAAAAATTGCCAGACAGATGCTAGCATAAGGTGAAGATTTCAAATTCTGCAATAATCACTGTTGCGCCTTTAGTTCAAGTGTGTTCTTTACCTTCTCATAAAATTTAGCTAAATATAGTACATAGTTAGCACTCAGTTAATAATTAAGTTGCAAATTTAAGGAAAGACATAAGCTCTTTTAATATGAAGTGTTAGACCAAGAGTTTTCCTTTTTGTTTTTCTTAAACAACACTTGTCTCAGCTTGTTCAACAACAAATCAAGTGGCAGCGTAATTAATATCAGTCTTACTAGTTGACACATAAGCAAGTCAGACTGACCTTGTTAGTGTTTACAGCTACGAGGGATCCTCTGTTAGTTTCTCTGAGAAGCATTCAGTTATTCACTCAACTGAATGCCTATGCAACAGGCTTCACACAGTTTCCAGGCTAAGGCATAGCTGTGTGGCTTAGAAGTTCACTACATGGTTACAGGTTTGGTTCCACCGTGGGCATGCTGTCAGCTGATGTACTCTTTTATAGCCAAAGATTGATCAATACTTTCTAATGAAATTGGTAGATGGAAACTAAAGAAGCCTAGTGAGTGTATATGTATGCACATGAATAGAGATATAGTGCCACATAAAAAGCACCAGTGATGGTGTCACATAAAAAGCATTGCTGATGACGCCACATAAAAAAGCACCCAGTATACTCTGTAAAGAGGTTGGTGTTAGGAAGGGCTACCAGCTGCAGAAACCAAACCAAAACAGACTATGGAACCTGGTGAGGTCCCTGGCATTGCCAATTCCTGTGAAGCTGTCCAACATATGCCAGTATGGAAAATGGATTATGATGAGGATATGTGTGTATATATATATATTTCGTTTGCAAGATTCTTTATTTGAGTGTGTGTTGAAGCATATGCTGTTGTGTCTGGGGAGAGTAATTTTCTTTTTGTGCCTTATAATTTAACACACTCACCGGTAAAATTTCCAATTATTTCTTATTTTTATTTTCCTAAAATTTTTGTTGCGTCTTGCAACCTTTCCAATAGTCAAGGCTACTGAAAAGGTTGCAAGATGCAATGAAAATTTTAGGAAAATAAAAACAAAAAGTGCAAATTTTACTGGTGAGTGTGTTAAATTATAAGGCACAAAAAGAAAATGACTCTCCCCAGACACAACAGCATATATATATATATATATATCATCATCGTTTAACATCTGTTTTCCATGCTGGTATGGGTTGGGTGGTTCGACTGGGGTCTGGAAAGCCAAGAGGCTGCACCAGGCTCCAGTCTGATCTGGCAGTGTTTCTACAGCTGGATGCCCTTCCTAATGCCAACCACTCAGTGTAGTGGGTGCTTTTTTACGTGTTACCAGCATGGAAGCCAGTCAAGGCGACGCTGGCATCGGCCATGTTCAGATGATGCTTTTTACATGCCACTGGCATGGGGATCACAACTATAATTTCCATTTGATTTTGATGTACTTGACTCAATAGGTCTCCTCAAGCATGGCACCTAGATAGTGGAAGCTATCAACTATGTAGTTAGGAATACCCTGACAAACTCTATGACCTATCGCATATCCTGACAACCTATATGACCTTATCCACCCATTCTCCACAAGAAGTATGCCTACACCCACTACTCCATCCATGTTACCTTGCCAGAAGATTTTATACCTATGTGCCTTGCCAGAAAATTTTATACCTATGTGCCTTGCCTGTGAGGACCCTAGCTGAAGCTCCTCTCCATCTTACCTTTTGTATGCAGCATACATCGACACGTCTCCTTTCAAGCATCTCTACAATCTCACTAGACCTATCTTTCAGTGTGCCTACATTGACAGTGCCAACTCTGAAAACTGGGAAAGGAATGTGGGGTGAGGCTTGGGGAGGGGAGATGTTATTCAGTGCCTGAAAAGAAGAGTAAAGTTGTCATGTTCGTTTTTTAGGTATGCTTCACATGTTCTCACTTCCGACCTGACATCAGTCAAACATTCAAGCATGTTAAGAATGTTGTCCCTACTGGAAGTAGGAGTATGCGTTATCGGTGTTGTAAGTATAAGCATTATGCCATAAAAAACCCCCCCAAAAAACTGTAAGTTTAAGCAGTATTGCAAATATGGATATTCCAGTGTTAGATTAAGTAGGGAGTCAGCTAAACTGGTTGCGTTTGTCCAGGAAAAGGGATTGCAGGTATGATGGAGGGTACCATCAGTGAGGGAGGTGTTGCAGACAGGAAAGAGAGGAAACAAGCTCATCCATACATACACACAAGCACACACATACAGCCCATTAACTTTCTCCTTGACTTGATATGCGCATGGAAAATTACTGGGTAGTTGTTGGCCTATTTCTAGATGGAACAAAATGAAAGATAGTTGGTTAAGTAGGTGGGCAGCTAACCTAGTTGCATTTGTCCCAGGAGAGAGAGAGAGAGAGCATGCAGGTAATATAGAGAACAGTACTGGTGAGCAGGGGGATTGAGAGGAGAGACATCTGGTAATGGTGATGACAAATTTGTAGACAGAATGAAACGAAAGATAGCTGAGCTAGTTGCATTTGTCCCAGAAGAAAGAGAGAGAGAAGGAGTGCAGTTAGTATATAGGGAACAGCCAGTGAGGAGGAGGGTTTGAAAGAAGAGACACCAGGAAATGGTGGAGGGAGGAGAGAGAGAGATATCTGGTGTAGATGGTGAGAAGATAGAGATATCCAGTATTGGTGGTGGGGGTGGGATAGGGAAGGCAATATACACACACACACACATAAATATAGATTCGCTTGCTTTCTTCCAAAGAATCTAGTGCTCTTAGCATAGATTTCCTTGGGGCCAGTCAGATTAGAACAGTTTTGAGATTAACTGGCTGAAACTGCAAAGACGATCTGCTTCTCGACTGAAGACAGAAAGCTCTGAATGACCTGTCCTTGTTTTTTCCTGTCCGTTTTTGTATCACCTACTGTTTGAATGTTTTATTGTCGCTTGTTATGTTTTTGTTCCATTTTTTTTTGGTTTTGACTTTTTATATATACATATAGCAGTGTACGTACACTCTTGGTCTCCTGTATCTAAGTACACACACCACACACACACATAGCTTATATATATATGTGTGTGTGTGTATATATATATATATATATATACACACACACACACACACATATATATATAAGCTACCACAAAATGTCATTCAACTGCCCAGTACACAGTGTAACTTAGTTGACATTAGGAAGGGCATCTGGCCATAGAAACCATGCCAGAACAGACACTGGAGTACAATACAGTCCTTGGACCCATTGGATCCTGTCAAACTGTCCAATCCAAGCCAACATGGAACATGGATATTAAATGGTGACGATGATGATATACACCTCTCTCTCTCACATACACTGTGTGAATGAATTCATATTTCCTTCCTCCCCACCTCACTCTTCTTTATGTGCATTTACTGATTGCAAGCAAAAGCTACCTTACTGTTCACACAAGCAATGTAGATTTGGTGCTAGTTTTCCACATAGTCACATCTGGATTGTTTGTTGCTTGACAGACAGAGGAATTATTAATTTGCTTGGAAACAATTGAGGACTGGCAGTAGAATTTGAATTCTAAATTCAAATTCGACATTAAATTAATGCAAAACTGTTATTTGTAGCTTTCTTTTTGCATGTAAGTTTATGAAGAAAGGCCACTTTCCATAGCTTTTGTAGGTTCTTCTACACCTGGTAAGAGGATGTAGGTGATGGTTAGCTTCTATATTCGTGTGTTCTTGTTTAACCCCAGGAAATTCATGACTGAGCAAACCTATGATTAAAAGTGTTTACCAAGTCTTTTTTTTTTTCAGCCATAGGATATTAAGGACAGCATCACTGAATGCATCTTTCTTTCCCTAAGGTAGTAGGGTGTGATATGAGGGTTATTTGACTACTATTTTTAGCATGTTGTGTAACTACAAAGTAACTCCTTCATGGAATTGCTTTTTGAAGATTGGGTCTCAGAAAGTGTGTGGGCAGGGAATGGATCCAGAAGGATTGCTGTTCAAGGGTTTTGATAAAGAAGGCAAGCACAAAGTCATTGCAGGTAGCTGTCCATTAAATTCCTCACAGAGTTCATTGCCAACCTTGGTTTTTCTTTTCTTTCATTTTTCTTTTACTTGTTTCAGTCATTTGACTACGGCCATGCTGGAGCACCACCTTCAAGAGTTTTAGTCGCACAAATTGACTCCAGGACTTATTTGTTGTAAGCTTAGGACTTATTCTATCGGTCTCTTTTGCTGAGCCACTAAGTTATGGGGACACAAAGATATATATATATATATATATATACATACATACACAATGGGTGTCTTTCCGTTTCCATCCACCAAGTTCACTCACAAGGCTTTGGTCGGCTCAAGGCTAAAGTACAAGATCCCACACAGTGGGACTGAACCCAGAACCATGTAGCTTCTCACCACACAGACACACCCATGCCGATAGAATTACAGAATCTTTATACATGATCAAAATTTTTACAAATCTTTTGACATCTGACTACCCCGTAACAAAAGAAAACAAGACTTTAATTGAAAATATCTTTTGTTCAAAAACAAAAAAAAATTAGATAAATAAATAAATAAGAGAAAAACCAAAACAAAGTTTTTGTTCTTGAATAAATTCTGCTCTTCTTTGTTGTCTTACCAGAGAAATATAGTTCCATGTTATCATACAAACCAAAACTGCATCTCACCCAACATTCTTCTGTTCTGCATTAGCTTTGCTTTAAAGCCTCGAACCATTAGCATTATTTAATTCCCTAATTTCCATCAGCCTTTCTATTACAGCAAATGCTGCTACTGCTGCTGGTGTGCCAGTTGTTAGAGATAAAACCTTGCTAGGCAACATGATAAGATAAATGACTGTGAGATATAATACCAACAAACCATGATGCTTTCTGCATTTTACCAATTAATCCCTAAGAGACCTGAGAATTTCCTCCACTCCTTTTATCACTGAATTCTAAAATATATATCCTATGTTCATTATATTAGAGATAGGGTTTCTGTTATTCCAGTTAGCATTTTTTTTATTATCATGACATTTCCATACTTCTTTCTTTTCACACTGACTGATAGTATGTGCCCCAGGATATTTTAGACATGCTTTTGCTCCAGAGTCACATGAGAACATAATCTTACAACTTTAAACATTCCGGGCTTCTCAATTACTTGGCAAAGGAGAAAAAAAAAAGTAAATCTCCAGCTTTCTGTTTTTCTATTTACATACATCTAAATTCTAGTTTCCCACAAATCATAGTATCAGATTTTAGATTTAATGACAGTCAAGAAATAGAAACCGTTGACATTTATGCCTTTCCCAAAGTATTAACATAGCAAGGTCATTTTAAGCAGGAATCAAAACTGGCTGCAGAAACCCAGGAACAAAATACTGCCATAAATTAACAATGGATCATGAACTAGTCTACACTCATTTCAATTGTTTAGCTTTGTTTTTAGTAAATATTCGACCAAAGTTATTACAACTTTCCTCATTCTGCCTTTCTCTATATCTATGATGACACTGTCCTTCCTGTTTTAAAATGTTAGCATGTGTGCTAATCAAACAACTGTTTAGACAGTTTTCATTTATTCAGACGTCTTCTACTGTATCATCATTGAAGAAGCAGGAAATACAAGTAAATAGAATAGGAAATAGTCAGAGTACTAGATGAAACGAGAGATATATGAAACCACCAATAGCAATGTAAGTGTGCCATCTTCAACCATTGATGAATTCATTAAACATTTATCTAAAATTTACCCCAAATTAGCATAAGTTTATGTAACTTTATTTCCCATTCCAGGTGAATTCACTTGAATTTCAGGAGTTAAGTACACTTATACTGACCTTTCATGGCCATCAGAGATTTCTTTGTCATTAATGGGGCGACACCTCACAACAACCTTCACAGACTCCGCAGATTTGGACTGAAAGCAAACAAATTTTAAATTGACAAATTGAACCAGTTCCCATTATACATATATAGTTTAATTAGAGAATACATTTATAATGACCTGCAGAAAAACAGTTCAGCTGAAAACATCAAATATATATCAACAGAACAAAACTTCTTGAAAATACCAGACTTCAAACCTCATATATTAACCAGCCTCTTGCTTTTACATTACAAGTGGGGTACTTAAATATGTAAAAGACATCAGGTGGGGGAAATCATAGCTATCTTTTAACCATGGTTCTAAAGCAGATTTTTAACCAATGTATGTACTATTTTTCAATACTTTATTTTTTCATTAAAGATGTCATTACAAAAAAGATAAAATATGATCTTCATTTAATTAAAACACACACACACATAAAAAGACAGAACTCTATATAGTATATTCAAGTATTATTAAATTCCAGTTAGGTTTTAATTAACAGAAATAACATTTATTCATGCTCTTATAACATTAATAGTGGTAAGTGAATCTTCCTTTCACATGGTAGATGGAACTTTCATCAAATCCAACCAGAGGAAGAATTACTTTGATGGAAATATTTAAGCTGTCATGCATGGATGCCATCGATGACTAAGGAATATTAAAAGGATGTTTCACATCAAACCAACAACACTTCTACAAAATGCAGTAATAATAGACTATATATTGATCCTTATGGATCACCCCCTGACACATTGCAACCACCGTCTTTATCTGTCTAGCTCCACCCCGATTACTCCCACCCACTCTTGTACAATGTAATTAGCCATGCATCCCCTCTACATTAAGAAATCTGTTCCTGTTTCATTTTGCATATTTTAACCTCCCCATTATCTAACATAAAACTGCCACCCTCCCTACTATTGTCCCACTTGGGTAAAGGAGATCTAAAATCATGTAAGCTATAAGGAAACCTCACTGGTGTTGGTGCCATGGAAAAAAAAAGGACCCAGTACACTCTTTTAAGTGGTAGGCATTAGCAAGTGCATCTAGTTGTAGATACCACAGGAGCATGATGAAGTCCTCTGGCCTGTTGGATCCTATAAAACTGTCTAACTTATGTCAGCATGGATGTTAAAAGATGATGATAATGGCAATATTAACTCTCAGCAGTACACCTAGTTGGAGGTTTAGATTCTTTGTTTTATCATGAAATGCTTAACCCTTTCCTTACTGTATTTATTTTGAGATGCTCTGTGTTTCTTTCAGTTACTTTAAACAAAACAAAGAATTTAGTAAAATAACTTAGTCATCATTCAGCTAGTGTTAAGAACATAAATTGTGACTAAGGTTTGGTGGAAGATTTTAATTCAAAACTTATGAAAACAGGACATTTATACTCAGAGCGAGCCGGTTTCAGCTGGGTTGGAAACAAAAGGGTTAAAGTCGTTATTGATGTCATGATAACCAGCTAAAATGACATCAGTGTATAGTGATTTGCATTTTAGCAATTCAAAGGAACGGTAAAACTGATACCAATAAGATCTGATCTCTGCTGTTTCTGGTTTAGGCACAGGGCCAGCAGTTTTTGAGTAGAAGGTGTCAGTTGATAGCACTGCTCCTAATACTTGATTTGTGCTCAGATCATCAAGTGCTATAATGATCCAGCTACTTTAGCACCCTAATGTTCTAACGATTTTGCCAATTTAGTGTCCTATAAACCTGTAATTAATAACAATAATAATTATTTTACTGTGTTTTATTTTAATGCATTTTACATCAGCAAAAACAACACATACTTTTATATTATAATACGTTTTCTCCTATTTCTAAATTGCAGATGTTTTTGTTATTTTCTCTTTTAGGAAATAATTCAAAAAAGTATATATACTGTTGTGGAGATCAATAAGATAGCTAAAGCTTATGCTCAAATCAAAAGCTATTGAGAAGGAGTGGCTATCAGATACAATATTTGTAATCATTATGTAATGGTTTTAGGCTTGAGCTCACAGAGATAACAAATGCTTTTTTTTTTATTGGTTTTGTGCGGAAGAATGGGTTGTTCATTGGCTTTGCCGCCCTACCTCCTCCTCCTGTAACATATGCTTTCCATGCTGGCAAGCAGGAGAGCAGGTAGGTGGGCATATATATATATATATCTATATCATTATGTAAAATTATGGTACTTTTTAAAGATTTAATTGCAAACATCTTTAAGTTCTAGGTAAATTTTATCATGAGCTTCTTTCAGTTTTCATCTACCAAATCCACTTACAAGGCTTAGGTTGGCCCAAGGTTATAGTAGAAGACACTTATATAAAGTGCTGTGCAACGGAACTGAACCTAAGGCCATATTGTTGGGTTTTTACAGCTGGATGCCCTTCCTAACACAAACCACTCTGAGTGGACTCAGTGCTTTTTACATGGCACTAGCAGAGGCGATGTTAGTTTTGGCATCATTTTTATAGTTGGATGCCCTTCCAAATGCCAACCACTTTGAGTGTGAATTTGTTCAATTTCTGGATGAACTTATGGCTAAATTGTTTCAAATTTTGGCACAAAGCCAGCAATTTTAGCAGGAGGTGGGGCAAGTCAATTACATAATTCCCAGTACTTGACTGGTACTTTATTTCATCAATCAGGAGAAAACGGAAAGCAAAGTTAACTATAGCAGTGTTTGAACTCAGAATGCAAAGAGCCACTGATTCTGCCAGCTCACTGCCTTCTATTACAGTTACATAATAAGTTTTAGCTCATCATAGATTTTTATTAAAAACACTATTGGCACTGAAAATATCACTGCCACCAATTAGTTCTGTAGTTGGCAGCATAAAAGATCTTTAAAATGCTATAATTTGACATACTTTTCCCAGTTAGGTCTCTGAACCACAGTTAGTATTTACATCAGAAATGTGATATATTTTAGGTCAGTAGTTTCAAAGTAACGAAGTCATTAAGTGCAGTACATTGCATCTGTCCATCTTATTGAAAAGACTCACAGAAATAGTGAATCATCTTCCTCATCAACACTAAACACCATCGCTGAATGTTCTGGAGAAGTGATATCATCACCATCATTTAACGTCCGCTTTCCATGCTAGCATGGGTTGGACGATTTGACTGAGGTCTGACGAACCAGACTCCAATCTGATCTGGCAGAGTTTCTACAATTGGATGTACTTCCTAACGCCAACCACTCTGAGAGTGTAGTGGGTGCTTTTACGTGCCACCAGCACGAGGGCAAGTTTGGTGGTGCTGGAAACAGCCACGCCCATATGGTGCTTTTTACGTGCCACCTGCACAGGAGCCAGTCCAGTGGCACTGGCAACGACCTCGCTCGAATGTTTCACATGCTACCAGGACAAGTGCTAGTAAGGGGACGCGGTAATGATCACGATCGAATGGTGTGCTTAACGCGCCATCGGCATGAAGGCCAGCTTGTTATTTTGCTAAATTAATTAAAATAAACAGTCTAATAAACCCTTTTGATACCAACCCACTTGAGACTAACCCTAGTTCTACGATACAAACTTCCTGTTTTAAAGTGATCTAAATTAGAACCTCCAATCAAAATTTCATGATAACTTATGTTACAAACACCAACTTAAAGACAAAGTTATCCTACTAAATTCTTCATTATTTTCAAAATTAACTGAAACAAAAGCAAGATATTTTAACAGAAATATGGTAACTAAAAGGTTAGATATAATAGCTTAATTTTAATTAGTGTAACAAAATTAAAAACATTTTTGATAAATTAATGATGAAATTAATGTTAGCATTTTGAATTTAAATTGTGTTGTTATTTTCACAGAGATCTGTAATCCATTAATGTGAATAACATTTCCAAAATATCACTGGGGATGAATCTATGGAGCTATGGTGGACAATAATAGTCTTTTTTTTGCCTTTTCTTTTACAAGTTTCAGTCATTTGACTGTGGCCATGCTGGAGCACCATCTTTAGTCGAGCAAGTCGACCCCAGGACTTATTCTTTGTAAGCCTAGTACTTATTCTATTGGTTTCTTTAGCCAAACTGCTAACTTACGGGGATGCAAACACACCAGCATCGGTTGTCAAGCGATGTTGGGGGGACAAACACAGACACACAAACATATATATATATATATATATATATATATATATATACACATATATACGATGGGCTTCTTTCAGTTTCTGGTCGGCCCGAGGCTATAGTAGAAGACACTTGCCCAAGGTGCCATGCAGTGGGACTGAATCCAGAACCATGTGGTTAGTAAGCAAGCTACTTACCACACAGCCACTCCTACGCATCAAGTTTCTGCATTTAGATACTCTCAGACACGGCTATTCAAATTCTATTACAAGGTTATTATCCTTTCTAATACTCTACTAGTTTGTCATACATGTTCCATTTCCTATTCTTACTCTTCTTCTGTTCATGACTGCCTGATTTGCTGTTTGGCCTTACCAAGTTAAACAAATCTTTCACAGGGTAACAAGTCTTTGGATTGCAAGGTCTATTCTTGATAAAGTTTGCTGTAATGATCTGCTAGGAAAATCATCATAGTAGGTAAGAATTATAATTGTTTTATGCAAAGTATTCAATAAAACAGATATGGCTTAGCTGATTATCAATAGTTCAATTAATAATTTTTCCTAACACATCTGGTTTTTAGTCACGGCATTACTATTATTTTATCTTTTTCCAACTCCACCCAATCACTCTCACCCTTTCTTCTTAATGTGAGAAGTCAAGTGGCTCCTCTATAGCAAGAAACCTGCTCTGTGCCCTTACACCATACTTTAGTCCCACTTCAGTTGGGGTTCATAGCTCCTTGGCAATCTCACTAGTGTTGGTGGCACAAAAATGCATCCAGGACATGCTGTAAAGTGGACAGTGTAAGGAAGAGCATCACGTTGTAGAGGTCATGCCAAAGCAGACACTGGAGTACAATGCAGTCCACTGACCCACCGGATCCTGTCAAACTGTCCAACCCATACTACCATGGGATGTGGATGTTAAATGATGATGATGAAAAGTGGACATCAGAACAATTTTAAACTCTAATGTGGAGCCATCAAGTACTCCTTAATTATTCTGCTAAATCTAGCATGCAAGGAACTACTAAATGCTCCTTAATTATTCTACTAAATTTATCATGTATCACCAAACCCCAATCTTCTTTATGAAGATGGCTGTATCTACCTTTTCCAAAACAATTGTAAAAGATGGATAACTGAAAATGAAGAATAAATATTCACCATTTTGTTGGATGGAGTCTTTCAATTAGAATGTTATCGCAGTATAGAATCACAGTTGCAATACATAATCCTGCAATAGAAAATAGACAAAAAAAAATTACAGGTTAGAAAATACATCTTCATACATCATTATAAGGAAATGTATAGATAAAATATTTCAACCACAGATCAAATTAGATTCCCCTTATGCTGCAATGCAAGCAGTGCACCAGCATGGTTGTAACTGTGATGCTTATGCAAACTAAATAATGAAGACAATGCTGATCATATGTCAATGATAAATGTTAGACATGGTGCTAGAAATGTAGATCATCCTGGAATATCTAATTGGAAACCTTTGCTACATTGGTCTGCTTAAGCAGAGCAAACCACGGTCACACTATAACAAATGACTACCTAGGACAGTGGTTCTCAATTATTTTTTGCCTATGAACCCCTTTAATTCCTATTTTATACAAGAAAGTAGAGGTCTCATAGTCATTTGATGTCTAAAAACTATTATATTTTTAGGATTAAATATTATTAGGAATTGTATAAAAGAAATTCAAAATATTTTGTTTTGTAGAAATATAACCAGCTTGTTGCACATAAATTTTAACAATAAAATCTTACATGACCCACCAAGGGTTATATGGACCTTGATTGAGAACCACTGGTCTTGAGGTTAAACATTATAGATCAATATAATGAGGTCTCCTTAAAATGGTCAACTGCTTTGTCTAGCAGCTGATTTTAGCAACATCTCTGTAAATTTTACCATTTTTCTCTCCATTATAATTCTACTTACATGCAAACTACATGGTGACCTCACTTGTGCCAGTGCCATGGAAAAAAAGGGAAAAAACAAGCACCCAGTACAGCCAGTAAAGAAGTCAGGATTAGGAAGAGCCTTCAGTATTATAATCTAAGCCAAAAACAAAATGTACAAGTAAGATGCAGCTCTCCAATCTGTCATTGGTTGGACAGTACAACATGTACTGTCCAACCAATGCCAACATAGAAGGTAGATTTTGAAAGAGGATGATGATGGTTTGTCAATTTACAATTTTCCTATTAATCTAGCAATGAACCATGCATGAGTGTACAGTAGTTGTAGTTGAAATGATATTGTATCATTGTCACTTGATGAAGATGAAAATAAGAAAGAATTAAAATGATATAGAAGTATAGTGTCAGGTCACTTGTTAGTTTTCGCATGAGTGCTACTGGTAACATGGAATCCAGTACAACCTGTTGCACGGTTGGGTCATCCATTACTAAAATGGCATCCCTATTAGGCTTGCTTAGCTATGTCCACAGGACTAAAAACAAGATCTGTCAAAAGGACAGACAAACCTAGTGTAAATTCAATGACTATCTAGCAATTGCATGGGCTCTCAGTAATTCCAGGTTGGTGTCCAGTGTGCTGGAAGGCCACTGAAAACAAGGCATCCCTTAACTTTTGTTAAAACATGTCTCTAGAACTCACTTCAAACCAAGGCTACATCCACTCCAATAATCGGAGGTGACTTGGTCAGCAAATCTTCTGAGACAGTTGATAATCTATGGCAAGATGAGCACTATGGATCACACCATCCCAAAGTGTGTGTGCATGTAACTGGGTACGACATGTGAACTTGCATTCCCACTGAAACTCCAAACATGAAATCTACATCTGAACAGTGTATGACAATTATGGCTACGGCGTTCATGCTATCTGATGTGTTTGCTCTGCCAGTGGAGCACTTGTCAAATTCAACAGCTAGATTTTTGGGGCCGACCATCAGATGTGGTCAGCATTCATAAGGGATGTGGTGAACTTGTTGGTCAGAGCCAGCTCAACCCACCCTGGGTGAATGCTACCATAATTGCAAGCAAGTAATATAGAGGTGTAGAGAATATCACACAGGATTACTGTTGGCTAGAAGAATGTGTAGTGTTGAGAAAGATTGGAAACTCGCAGTGACATCTGTCTCAAGAGTTTAAACCCAGATAGTGACAGATATTAAGATGTCTGAAGTTAGTGGTTAGAATGTTTAACCCTTTCGTTACCAACCCGGCCAAAACTGGCTCTGGCTCTGTAGTACAAATGTCTTGTTTGCATAAGTTTTGCATTAAAATATACCACCAAACCTTAGTCGCAATTTATGTTCCTAACACTAGCTTAATGATAACTAAGTTATTTTATTAAATTCATTGTTATATCTAAAATAATTGAATGAAACATAGAGCATCTCAAAATAAATACAGTAATGGAAGGGTTTTAAACTTCATTGATGGCCAGCCAGTAAGAAAATATTATACAAATACATTAAAAAAAAATGTAAGGGACCAGAGAGAATGAGAATGAAGATCTTGATATCAGAAAAACCAAGTCTGGTACAAGAATCTGTTCATTAAGATCTTGATTTTGGTTAAGAACTAGAATTTAATTAACATCATATTTTCCTGACTAAATATTCTGAAACATTTTGTATGCTAAACTTCAATCCATAAAATAACTGGACAAAGGAAGACAAAATACAAACATAGCATTTAACACATTCCACCAGTGTTTCTGTTTGTGGAAAAGAGCTAAATCAATCTAGGATTGATGAGCTACATTGTTTTGTAACATTTTTCATATTAGTCCACAGAAGAAGCACCGTCTTCTTAAACGAATCAACTGTCTTGGTTCTACAGGAGATGAGGTATGAATAGTATTTACTTAAATATTTCATTTGATGCATTATAAGAAGCTGGTAATAAGTTGCACTATTATGCTAATCACTAAACTAAAGCTTTCTTTACCTGCAAGAGAGGGGAAGACACTAACTTATAAAAGTGTCCCATATTTCATTTTGTGGAAATTAGTGAATTAAATTGAATTTGCTTCGTCTTTCAAGCAAAGTTTTAAAGAATCTAAAATATTTTCTTTTCCAAAGTTTTCCCTGTTTTTGGAGAACAGAGTATGTTTATAACTGCTCAAGTTTATCAAAATAGTAATTTGGCAAATTATGTTTTTTTTAACAGTTTATTCTGAAGAAAAGGGGTGAATATATGGCCTTTACATCTAAGAGTCCTTATAAGAACAAAATAGTTAATATTCTTGAACATCAGGAAAAACATGAACAGAGAATGTATTTCAGATGACTGATGTCTGAGGAGAAAGGACAGGGTCAAATATATGGGCTGAATATGGATGACAGTAGGAAAGATAAGTGACTTGAGCCTTAGAGTACATCAGAGTTGACAAAGCATGGGTCAGATAGAGCCCCATTAGTATATGCCATGATGGTGTGATCTGGTAGGAAGCCTCCAGCTCAAGAGACAAAAGACAAATGATGCCCATATGCAGAGTTTGTCTTGGAGATTTACAAGCCAGTCATAGTTGAATTCTTTTCTGATGTAAAATACAATTACAGTTTTCACCAAATTTCTGAAAAATGAGGAGGGCTCAATAGCAAGTGCCTCAGAAGAGCAGGTCACAGCAGGAGATATGGTTTTACTAAAGCTAAACTAGTGATTTTTAAAGAAGGAGCAGAATTCAAGGTGTCAGAGGTGTTACATCTACAGTGGATCTTTTGCCCATTATATTCCTGTCAAGTCTCCATTCATTATCCTCTCTGTTACCCTCTTCCCTATTCCCAAATGCTGCCAGCATATTAAGGTTCTATCACTCCACATCTTTTTTACTATCCCTCTTACAAGTCTACTTCTCTTAGCCATCACACACTGTCTCTCTCTCTCTCTACAACTAAGTGATTTTACATTGACATCCACCACTTTCATATACCATTGCTTATCTCTATCACTATCTATTACTCCTCTTTACTGCTATCCCATCACACTGCTCATGCTGTGTTTATATTCAATCACCTGACCACCGACCAACATGCACTAATCACTGTCTACCGCATTACTCCTTCCCCTTACATCCCATCACCCTGTTTTTGTTGTTTGTTCCTTCTCGAGCCATGCCTGGCTCATAAGGGCCGGTTTCCTGGTTTCTTGGCGTATAGGTTCCCCACCTGGACGGCACGCCAGTCCATCGCAGGTGAGCTGCAAGATGCAGGGAGAAAAAGTGAGAGAAAGTTGTGGCGAAAGAGTCAGCAGAAGTTTCGCCATTACCTTCTGCCGGAGATGCGTGGAGCTTAGGTGTTTCGCTCATAAACATACACATCACCCGGTCTGAGATTCGAACCCGTGATCCCTCGACCGCGAGTCCGCTGCTCTAACCACTAGGCCATGTGCCTCCATCACTCTGTTTAACACTCACTACTCTCTATTTGCTCTTTCCTGTCAAACCTTTGGGTTATATTTACTTTGAAACAGTACAGTGAACTGTTAGTGACACAATAAAATGCATCCAATACACTATGTAAAGTGATTGATGCTAGGAAATGTGTGTAGCTGTAAGAAAAAAAAATCCAAATGGAACATATGAGCAATATGTGGTATTCTGATGCACCTATGAGAGTAGTGACTCCAAAGAAAAAGTGAGTTGGATCATAACAATCTGCTCAATTCATGCCAGCATGGAAAGCAAAGAAAATGATGAGGTGACAATGAGAGAGGTAACTGTTTGTGACTGTCTCCAGGAAGAGGGAACAATAGATCAAAAGTTGGTGGAATCAAAGGAGGTCACTCTTTTTTGGGAAAGGAACATAATGTAGCCCTTTAAAGTGTTTGGAAATGATAAGGAACAGCTGTGGAACACATTGTTTGAAGGCAATGGGGAAAACATTGTTACAGTTGGTGGCATTGTTGATTTGAAGTTTCCAAAGATTTGTTAGTGCTAGGTGTGTATGTACACGTGGGGGAGCCTGGGGGAATGAAGAGAGAGAGTTTTGTAGGAAATTTACCCAGAGTGTGCTGTGTGGAAATAGATATAAGGCAAACAGCAAGTGTATAGGATTTTTCTATGGAATGATGCCTACAGAATATGGTTGAGAAATGGAAGAAAGGAGAATTCCCAAAATGTCAGGAGAAATCCTTTTGGCAGGTGACCAAAAGAATCAAGTGCAGTTTGAGAAGCATAAGAGCTTGCAAGATATGATATCAAGGACAAATACATTATCTGCAGTAGAAGATTAAAGCTATCCACTCCAAGTGTTGTAGGTCATGTTTTTCATCTAAAATGCCACAGCATATGTATGTGTGAATCATTTATATTTTGGAATTGCGTGGGATGTGGAGAAATATGATTGATGGTTTCAGTCAACTACTTAGTTGTCTCTGATGTCAGAGATAGTTTATCATAGAATTGGTGGAGATCTGAACAGTTAGTGGACTTGAAGTACCATGAGATAAGGGAAGGGTGGTAGTCATAGTGTAGTATTTGTGCAGCGTGTAAATGAGATGGACAATGGTCACACTAAATGATAGATGCAGAGATGGAAACATTTTCCCTGAATCTATGAATGGAGATGAGAAAGGGATCAGGGCTAACTGGAATATCTATATGTCAGTCAGGGGTGTGTGAAGAGATGACAAAATTAAATGGTGTAAAAAATTAAGAATTGTGGAAGACCTCATTTTTGCACTAGCAGCATGTGTGGGATGAAATAAATGAGTGAAGAAGAGCTGTACTTATTGACATCACTGAGGTTGATGACTTCAGTGAAGGGTGATGATATGACAACATAAAGTCAGAATAATCAATGATCAAGTATAGTAAGCAAATCAAAATTAACACAGAGCAATCAATATCTAGGATAACAAATAACTGTTGCAACATTGAAAACATACACATAGGGCCTATGTTTAATATGATAATACATTAAGTGAGAAAGTTAGGGGCTTTTTTCAGAGTTAAAGAAACTACTTAAAGGAATTCTATAGAAAAACATTTTGGTGTAGATTACTGAAGTAAAAAAAGAAAATGAAGTGCATGATTTGAGAGGATTTGGGATAAAGTTGTTGAGAATATTGGTATAATTCTCTTACATCAGCTTTTCCTTGCTGGCACCAGTCACAGTGTCCTGCTACTTATCACAGTCCTTTCTTATCTAGGACACGCACTAACAATGGAAACTAGACATCTTTGTTGTAGTCAAGAGGTCATCATCACCAAGACAAGATTACAGCATCCCTCTTCTGTTTTATGTCAGCTGTGCTCCTGCTATTTTTTTTTATCTTGGTATGATTTTTATTAAACAGCTGGATGCCCTGCCTATCAAAGGGAAAAAAACTACTTTAGAATATTGTGAATTGGGTGCATTTCATCAAGCATCAGCACCAGAGAAGTTATCTGACAAGCACACCCTCTGTCTTCTGTCACCTCTATTTGTTCCTTCTCTGGCTGTGGTGATAACAGCCAAAAGTGACAAACCAAAGAGGAGCCTCTATTTGGTTGTTTGACAAGCAACAAATAGAGCCCAAATCTCTTGCAAGTCACACCATATTGTTTTATAAAGGAAGGAGAGATCATCATCATTGTTTTAATGCTCATTTTTGTATGCTTGCATGGATCAGATAGAACTGGGTGAGGTAAATTTTCTATAGCTGGATGCTCTTCCTATCACCAAACCTCACCTGTTTCCAAGCAATGCAATACTTCCACTTGGTTGGACATGATTTTACAGAAGACCAGAAATGAAGATCACTACTTGTATGACAGTGATACACACACTTTACAACTACCATATGATAGCAAAGGGATACAAACATGCACACTCACCCATACACATACAAGCACCCTACCCCATGTATACACACACGATTTTTTTTTTATTTCAGTTTCCAGCAACCAAATCCACCAACATGGATTGCCCAAGATGCCATAGTGGAACTGAACCAAAAGAACCATACAGTTGGGAAGTGAACTTCTTAATCAGACAGCCTTGCCTATGTTTGGAAAAAATAAAAAGTGTATGGTGACAGGAGTCATTGATTATGGATTTGGTCTGACTTATGGACTAATCTTAAGCAATTCAAGGGACAGAAAAAAAAAAGCTTCAGTTCAATGGTAGTACAAAATTGAGAACATGTATTTTTTGTTCATTTTTCATCAAGATATATGGCTTAGGAAGGAAGTGACTGCAGACAACATTTAAAAAAAAATAACAACCAATATTCCACAATAGTTTCTGTTTCGTATGTAAATATCAACAGATTACAGCTAGAGTATATGACAGTTTTGTAAAATAACAAAAAACCTCTGATAAGAATATGGTTTCAAAGAAAGATCACTAGAATGTATTACAAACCTTATTATTAGTCAATATGCAACATTTAAAAAATTGGTTAACCAGTTTTGAATTTGCATCTATCCCTTTCCTGAACAGTTGATTTAATCAACTGGTAGAGGTGGATGATAATGTTTATTAGTCATATTTTCCACAAGCTGTGGAAAGCCGAAGAGGAGACTTATAATTTACATTATTGAGAAGAATTTGAAACGAGAAAATTCAAAAATGCAATGCTTTGGTAGCATCTTAAAATGTTAGTAGGGATTTTTTAAATTGACAAAAGATCACAAACTATGGTGACAGTATAATTTATACTAATGTTATGGACCCAAGAAGGATGAAAAGGTAACGTAGACTTGGATTTGAACTTAGAACATAAAATAAGGCACTAAATACCAGTTCAGAAAATCAACTACTTTATATTAATAACAAATTTAGTGAGCTAATCGCGTTACAAGTTTCGATTTTCAGTAATTCCTTATATCTCGCAGAACACACAAACAATTTTTATTTTTAGATGAAAAAGTGGCACAAATCTTTTAACCTGAATTTTAAAAAATATCCATTCAAAATGAATTATTTTGCCTTAATAAAAATGCAAAAACCTTCCAAAATAACAAACAAAACGTTTAGTAAAAATGAAAAGAAATATTGAAGAATATTCTCGTACATTTAAAAATCTATATACAAAAAATACATCGCGAAATATTGTTTTTCTTTACTAATAAGATATTATTATCAGAATAATTTTCAAGTAAGCAATAAATGTTATACATTTGAAGACAGCTAAAACATAAATATTAATTACCGTCCGTTATTAATAAGCTTATCTCCTAGAATGATTAAATACATCATCTGAATCAAAACAGTTGGGTCAGAAATATTATCAGAGATTATCAACACCCATGTAAACTTCGACGTTCTCGTTTGACGATGATCTTTCAAATGAATTTTAAGCTGGATTACAAATTCCTGAAGTCGAATAAACGATAGACTCCCGATAAACAGTTCGAATCTCATTTTCAATTCTCATTTTACTTGAAATACATCAGAAATATTCCTAAAAGGGAACGAACATCAAAACATTGCAATTTATATTCTCCTTCTATAAAGGCGAGGCCTTGTGCCTTTGCAAGAAATCAATATTCTGACCCAACAGGTCATCTTACCTTTACATCGACGAGAGAATCGGGAGTGTCATTTTTTTTTATTGCAATTCAACAAATATCTTGCCGTTTTCAAAAACAATTAAAAAAATTATATATCAAATATAATGTACAGAAGATGGTCAGATATAATTGGCTATTTTAATATCCATGATAAAATGGTAAGACATCGGAACGACACTAAATTGATGCATTCGTAAGTAGTGTTTTAATGAGCTAAGCATGAGTAAGCATTACAACTGAGCTTAATAACAGTTATCTACATGATTAATCATCGAAAGTATAGCGAGAAATGTTAGCTTTAATAACAAATAGATGAAATTTGGCCGATCAGAAAATATATACCTCTATATTTTCATAACATCATAATCATATGCTTAAAACAGAATACGAACATAGAAAAAAAAAAGAGTGCGAACTTTTTTTCCCCTTATTTCGCTGTATCTTATTTCTCGAAGTCTATACTTAGTTTAAATATACATATATAATTTTTTTAACAGTTCTGAATTAATCATTAATCAATAAATTATTCAACTATATAAATTACATCAAGAAAAGGAAAGATACGTTGTGAATTCTATAATTTTAACCAAGAAATTAAACAGGCTAGATCTTTCTCGTTTAGATTGTTCACTGATATCTTTGTTAATCAACAATATTTCTTCCCCCACTTCTGTTATGAATATAATGTAGCTATAATGTAATGGACATTTGAAAAATAGAAGTTAAAAGGAAGACGAATTAGTAAGCCATTATGATGTTTGTGTATGTAGCTGAATGCGGTCACCATGCCAATAGCTGGTGGACACCTCTGTAATACTGAGGCAGCAAGAAATGTAAGACAATATTAACCAGCTTCAAGCAGCGTTATTTTAAGAGTAAAAAAAGGCTATAGCAAGGCAAAATAGTTATCTTACCTAGGATGAAAATATTAAAGGCTTGGAAAATAAAGAAGTCGGTCCTGGTCAAAATAATATTCGACCGACTTTTCGATCTTTATAGACAGAAATACCAGTGGATCGCCACAACATTAGCTGATAACAGCCACCTAGGTTGTGTGGAAATAGAGGAAGCATTGAGAGTTAACTCCCTTGCTTAACTGAACTCCCTTCGCTTCTCATCCCACCTCACCCCGCCTTCGCCCTTCTCTCAATAAAACTCTCTATTCTTGACAGTTTGTGAGCCAAGTCTTGAGGAAGAAATTTGATACGATATACTTTGAACATCAGTTTTATTATGCTTCTTTTCTTACTTACCTCATCACTAGCGTTCTATATTTCTTTTATGCAAATTATAAAGTTTAAATCTAATTATATATATATGTATGAAAAAATAACAAAAAGAAAGAAAAATTTAGATGCGTCTCTTACTGTTTGTTTCAAAAGTAATTTTTTTTTCTCAAGCACAACATTGATTGGTAAGACGTTCTCTTTGAAATATGATGAGGACGAAACTTTAACGGTGTGTATTTATTTACTGTTCTATCATGAGTCTGGCAGTAATATCAGAGAATGCAACATAGGAAAAGTAAATTACACACAGACACATAAAGTTAGTATTTATCCTCACTGGAACGTGAATGTTCTTGTTAGAACAGACTATACTGTGGTAGATACCATGAGAGAAACTCTATACTGGCTTTTGGTGCTGAATGCATTCATATTTATATCGCTAGTGAATAGTGAATTCGAAATTAATGTTCGAATTTCTAAAGAGGAAAGTGTGTCTATGTTCCCTCCACCGCTTTCAATATGCTTTAAATGAGTTGATAGTAGACGCATTTTATCTCCAGTTAGAAATAAAAGTTTGTGTGAGTAAGTTTGATAGGGGACAATTAAGGATCTTTTCGGTTTGAACGGCAGTTTTTTCTAGTGGTGTCATATGAAATTGTCACCCATAATTATGACCCTAGTATCGATCTATTGCATTTCAATCTGTTTTAGGATTAGGGTTAGTTAGGGTTAGGGGTGGGGGGGAAGGGTATATTTTTTTCTTCACAAATGTAAATAAACCCAATTTGTTTCTTAAACGAGGGACAGGATCTTTTCGGTTTGAACGGCAGTTTTTAACATAATTTCCAGGTAACTAAAAATTTTAAACTTCGTATACTGATAGAATGTGTTTATAAAACATCTTTTTCTCTTGGCTTTATTGAGAAAATTCTATAGTTTGTAAGATATTTGTTGTTTTTTTTCTTCAATTTCTGCAATTTCAACCAATCAATGACTTCTATTGAGGTAAAAAAAACATTCTGTGCCGTATGAGTATGTCCCTCGGGATCTTTTCGGTTTGAACGGCAGTTTTTTCTAGAGTTTATCTATTAATTATAGTTATAGAATTTGCCACATTAAATATGGAAGCAGAGGTGAGAGAACGAAATTTTCTTAGAAGGTACAAACCCAGGTTCAAAATTTTTATTAACGAGGCTGATTTTTTTTCTGTCTTAATATCAAAACAAACACAGGAATCTCTTACTCTTTTACTCTTTTACTTGTTTCAGTCGTTTGACTGCGGCCATGCTGGAGCACCGCCTTTTAATCAAGTAAATCGATCCCAGGACTTATTCTTTGTAAGCCTAGTACTTATTCTGTCGGTCTCTTTTGCCGAACCGCTAAGTGACGGGGACGTAAACATACCAGCATCGGTTGTCAAGCAATGCTAGGGGGACAAACACAGACACATAAACACACACAGACACACAAACACACGCATATATATATATATATATATATATATATAATATATATATATATATACATATCTACGACAGGTTTCTTTCAGTTTCCGTCTACCAAATCCACTCACAAAGCATTGGTCGGCCCGGGGCTATAGTAGAAGACACTTGCTGCCCAAGATGCCACGCAGTGGGACTGAACCCGGAACCATGCGGTTGGTTAGCAAGCTACTTACCACACAGCCATATTTGTACATTAATCAAATCAGATAAATCCAATAATGAAAAATTAATGTATCAAATCAATCCAAAAATGTTTATACGCTCGTTCGTTTTTTAGGAGGATGTTCAAAGCGTTTTCATTGCCCCACGGAAATTTTAGTGGGTGCGCTTGCACCCCACTTTCTGAGCTTATATATGGAAACACTAATTTCAATGACATAATATTTATATACATATACATATATTTTTTTCTTTCTGTTGTTTCAGTCATTAGACTGCGGCCATGCTGGGGCACCGCCTCGAAGAATTTTAATCAAATAAATCGACCTCAGTACATTTTTTTCTAAAGACTGGCACTTATTCTGTCGGATCACTTTTGCCGAACAGCTAGGTTACGGGGATGTAAACATACCAACACTGGTTGTCAAGCGGTGATGGGGGACAAATGACACATACGCACACACACACACACACACACACACACACACACACACACACACACACACACACATGACGAGCTTCTTTCAGTTTCCGTCTAACAAATCCGTTTACAAGGCTTTGGTTGGACTGAGATTATAGTGGAAGGCACTTGTCCCAGGTATCACGTATGGGACTGAACCCGGTACCATGTGGTTGGGAAGAAAACCTTTATACACACCCATACCTGCGCTTATAGATGTGTGTATTGCGCGTGCGTGTGTGTATATATATACATATATATATATGTGTATTCGGATCTTTTCGGTTTGAACGGCAGTTTTTTCTAGCGGTGTCATATGAAATTGTCACCCATAATTATGACCCTAGTATCGATCTATTACATTTCAATCTGTTTTAGGGTTAGGGTTAGTTAAGGTTAGTCAGGGTTAGGGTTAGGTGTGGGGGGAAGGGTATCTTTTTTTTCTTCACAAATGTAAATAAACCCAATCTGTTTCTTAAACGAGGGACATATGCATACGGCACATAATGTTTTCACCTCAATAGACGTCATAGATTGGTTGAAATTGCAGAAATTGAAGAAAAATAACAACAAATACCTTACAAACCATAGAGTTTTCTCAATAAAGCCAAGACAAAAAGATGTTTTATAAACACATTCTACCAGTATACGAAGTTTAAAAGTGTTTAGTTACGTGGAAATTATTAAAAAAAACTGCCGGTCAAACCGAAAAGATCCATGTATTCATACTCACATTCATATACGTACATATGTAGATCGTACTTTCGATTCTCGTACGCGGATTTTTTCCCACGAGAGTTCCGGACCCCAGTAACGAACTCATTTGCATACAGCCAATCAGAGCTCACCTTGACCTTGCTGTCAAGCTAACAAACACACTACCAAGTAAACTGAAGACGAAGAACGGTGTTGTAAATCAACCGATCGTCAGGTTATGCCTGATTTTAGAAGGAGACTAGCAATAAGATAGGTTTGCATCTATGCCTATTATCGGATTTTGTTAGGGCTTCATATGGTAAAGATGTGGATGGGAAACATGTGGGCAGAGAGTGATGTGCTAGCAACCCTCTCCCCTTACTACTTTACAAAATAAACAACAACACAAATAACTACGCAGGGGCAGCCAAGGTTGAAACAGGAACAAGAACGACAAGCATTCTTAAAAGAGAAAAGAAGCATGGTCATTCCTTATCCAAGTGACCTTATCACTTATACGCTCATAAATTAGTTTGGTAGTTGAGCTCTGATTGGTTATATGCAAATGAATTCATAACTGGGGTCCGGAACTATCGTGGAGAAAATATATATATATATATATATCATATAAATGCATGAACATTTAAACACAAAAGAGGTATCCAGAAGGATAGATATATCATTGAGAACAATAGATTTAGTTGGTGGTCTTCCTATCTTTATTCCAGCTTTTGGTGAAGCAGAAAAGGTTAGAAAGGGTCAAGTGGTGAAAACATTATTTCGGCCTAGCTAAAGGCATCTGGAAAATGTAAAACTGCTGTCAGAGGAAAACCATTGTTCCACCATGGGAACAGTTCTGCTAGTTTAAATTTGGCCATGGTGGATCGAATCCACTTCATGCATGCAAGATTCACTACATATATATATATATATTATATATATATATATATAATATATATATATATATATAATATATATATATATATATATATATATATAAAGCTAGGCCGAAATAATACTTTCACTTCTTGACCCTTTCTAACCTCTTCTACTTCACCAAAAGCTAGAATAAAGATAAGAAGACCACCAACTAAATCTATTGTTCTCAATGATATATCTATCCTTCTGGATGGTTATATAAGCAAGCACATCCCAATCTTTTGTGGTATGCGTTTCAAAATTTTATTTATTCTATATGTTCACCCATAACCATTTCCCTAGGTTTTCAGTACCAATTTTATAAAAAATTAATCTAAACAAGTGCAAATGAAAGAAATTATCTTGAAAATTATATTCGGTTTGCATCTGTGTTGCACTAGAAACCTGATGTAGAAGCACTCCGATGCGTAATAATTCATAAGACTCTGAGCAATGATGTAATGCGGCTCCATTCACCCAGAACGTCAGCTGACATCCTGCTTTAACTGGTAAAACTAATGAACTCTTTTAATCGAAAGTTCCTTCATTTAGACGTTACTGAGATGGACAGAAGTTGATTATTTCATCAAAACTTGTTGCAGTATTGTTTTATGTACAAGCACAAAGTCTGAAATATTGCGGGAAGGAAGCTAGTCAGTACAGCGATTCCACCACTTGATTGATAACGTTACATTTGTTGTTTGGGGTTGGTAAAACGAAATTATATTTCGTTGGCTGCGTGAATAATAACAAAAGCAAAACCTACGAACATTTAACTGAAATATTTATTTATCATGAAATATTTATTTAACAGACACAAGAGTATTTGTTGTTGGCCATTTACAATTAACAATATTAATAATTACGTTGTGGGAGAGAGACAATCGCTCTGAAATTACAGAACGCTATCTGTGTGGTAATATGCAGTCGGGTCAAAATATACGAATTACACGGTGCAAATCTCCGTGGCAACAGAGGTCCTTAGCTGCCTGTCTTAGGCCGTCTGCGTTGGCCTTCTGTAAAAATGTCTGGAACCCTTAGATGGCAAGAGTAGAGGAAAATATCGCTCAACCGCCTTTCAACACTCTGCAAAGACTTCAGGCACCAAAACTGCTTTTTATAGGGTACAAGAACAGTCTAGAAAACAACATTTTCACGCTGATTGGTTGCTTAAGAGACCGATCACGTGAAACTATAGAGGTTCGCTCGTGGTATCCGACCGGTTAACTAGAGGTTAGGTTTCGAATCTCAACGTCAATGCTTTATTTCATTGCCTCTACCACCCACTGGAGATGAAAGGCAAGGTTGACTTCAATTAGATCTGAACTCAGAATGTAAAGAGCCGGAAAAAATACAGCAAAGCATTTTCCCAGCACTCTGGCGATTTTACCCGCTCACTGCCTTTGTCGAAGCATATTATGAACTGATCTTGTTGATTGCAAGGAGCCCTAATGAAAGTCATGATACAGGAGTAACTCTCATCTAGCCGAGTTTATTGCCAGCATCGGAACTAGTTTTTGGTTAGGATTGTGCAAATACACTTTCGCACATTACTCTGTCAAACAACACGGCCCAGGACAGGATTGTCGAATTGTTTCTCGACATCGAAAAGGAAGTTCTTGATCAAGTAAGAGCTGCTCCTGTGTTTGCCATTCAACTGTATGAAACCATTGATATCGCCCAGAGCTCGAAGCTAATAATCTTTGTTCGTTTCAGGCAATTGTCCAACTGGTACACCGTCTGTTACGACGACTAGGGTTCCAGCTGATTCGACCAACGGAACAGCCTACTCGTAAAATTAACGTGCAAGTGGCTCAGCGATCCACAGACACGCCTACATTTAACATAGTCTCGGACAGATTCAGTGTGACACAGAATGTGACCAGGCTGGCCCTTGGAAATATAGGAAATTTTGCCAGCTGAGTGGACTGGATCAACGAGAAATAAAGTGCTCATGGACACAAAGTGCCACCAGGTATCAAACCGACGACCTTACGAGTGTGAGCTGAATACCCCTAACCACTAAGCCACGTGCCTTCACTAGACAATAATCATAAAGCTGAAAGACAATTTTGTAATTCCGTAGACCGTTTTGCAAATTTTTCAGGCAGCTACAATTCTTTTTCAGGAAAATTAGTTTGCATGTGACTCGTTTGTAGAGGTCTGTACAGTCGAAAATACACTCTTCATTCTTCATGGTGAAGCACTTGCACCCAGAACTCTTCCTGATGAATTATATGTCGTGAATATTAAACTGGTCAACTTTATTAAAGTTGTATCCTGAAGAAACAATCATCTCTTTCAAAAATTGTGTAAAGACATGGAATGTGAGCGTCAAACACTGCGTTTTAACACAAGCATACGAAGTTAATATGCTTAGACAAATGTATCAAAAATGAAAAGCGGTGGCAACATTCCTAGATGATAAGATAATTATAACAACAACAACAACAGCATGAGGTCTCGCAGGTCAGATAAAATTCATTGGATCAGAATCTCCACGGCTGGATGCGCATCCTGCCCCCAACACTCACCTGTTTCCAAGTAGAAAATATTTAACTTGGTCTTTCAAACACGAACGGCACAATGGCCAGTGATAATTTCACCAATGAACAACAGCAACATTTGTATGAGGCTGACATCCGTTTACAATAAGCGTGCTAAGTCAAGACAAGGAAGCAGGAACACACACACCAAAGCACACATACACTCATATATACACATACATGCATACAAAGTGCATTCCAGAAATTTTCAGATTTTTTTCAGGGGAAAAGTAGATTACTTTAATCTCCTTCGGAATAAAATCCTCTGATTTCAATACTCTTCTTATAGCGCTCCAGTCACTCCGTGACAGCTCCGTCGAAGCCTTCCAAAGTGAAGATGTCCAGGACCCTTGTCACAACCTCTTTCATCTTCAAAACAACTGCCTCTGAGGTTCTCCTTCAGCCTGGGGGACAATTAAAAGTCACAGGGAGCAAGGTCTGGGCTGTAGGAAGATTGAGGGACAGTTTTGATGCCTTACTCTGTCAAATAGTTGGTTACACAGATACTCGTCATTTAGGACCTAGTAAACAAACTTTGCATAGATTTTTGCACATGTTCAAATCTTCAGGAGTAATTCTGTGTACTGTTACCACACCGACTCCAGGCTGTATGCTAATTGTTCTTTATAGGCATATGACAATCTTCATTCAGAAAATTGCGAATTTTTTCAACCAGTTCTGATATTCTGACATTTCTCTCTCTCTCTCTCTCTCTCTCTCTCTCTCTCTCTCTCTCTCTCTCTCTCTCTCTCTTTCTCTCTCTCTCTTTCTCCTACACCTCTCATAATTTCCTCTCTACCGTCCTTAAACCTCTTGTGCCAGCAAAAATACATAGGCGCAGGAGTGGTTGTGTGGTAAGTAGCTTGCTTACCAACCACAGGGTTCCGGGTTCAGTCCCACTACGTGGCACCTTGGGCATGTGTCTTCTACTATAGCCTTGAGCCGACCAAACCCTTGTGACGGAAACTGAAAGAAACCAGTCGTATATATGTATATATATATATATATATATATATATATATATATATATATATTATATATATATATATATATATATATATATATATATATATATATATATATGCATGTGTGTGTGTATACGTTTGTGTGTCTGTGTCTCTCTCCTCAACATCGCTTGACAACCGATGCTGGTGTGTTAACGTCCCCGTAACTTAGCGGTTCGGCAAAAGAGACCGATAGAATAAGTACTAGGCTTACAAAGAATAAGTCCTGGGGTCGATTTCCTCGACTAAAGGCGGTGCTCAAGCATGGCCACAGTCAAATGACTGAAACAAGTAAAAGGGTAAAAAGTATGTATGTGTATGTTTGTATGTATGTGTATATGTACATATATAAATAGTATAGGACAGAATATAACGTGAAGTGATTTACCTAGAACATATTTACTCGTGCTTCAGTGACAATTACATCATGATATTGTAAAATCAATTTTGTGTTATTTTTTTAAAAATTAGCTGTTCCTTCAAGACACTATTTATCCTTACTCTATGACCATTATAGCATAAACACCTGTAACATTAAGTTATCCGCATAATAACACCATTTCTCAATCCTACCATCGTCATGTATTTTGGAGTGCAATAGAATTGCTGGATTTCTAACTCATTGATTATATGCCGTACCTTTAATAGCACACACACACACACATA
Organism: Octopus sinensis; assembly: GCF_006345805.1. Classification (NCBI taxonomy): domain Eukaryota; kingdom Metazoa; phylum Mollusca; class Cephalopoda; order Octopoda; family Octopodidae; genus Octopus; species Octopus sinensis. The sequence goes on from NC_043003.1 coordinate 92,817,630, forward strand.
CACATACATGCATGCACACACTCACAAATATACACATACACGTACATATACACATACGCGCACGCTCATAGATTCCTAGCGGTTTGCGACGTGGCAGTACTTGTTTGACCGACTGAGCTATCTACTTACCGAAATAAAGTGGATGTGGGGAGTATTCCTCTGACACGTGTACTCTTAACAACAAGGGAGACAAGATTGACTTCTAAATTACTGGTATAATCCATCCGACGGACTTCCGAACAGTTTCCGTCTACCTGACTTAACTCACAAAGATTGGATTGGCTCGAGACCATGGTAAAAAAACATTAACAATGCAACACGTGGTAGACATACTCCAAAAATCCTTAAGTATTTTAAAAACATTTTATTTTCTGGTAAAACCTTAATGCGATTGATTGATAATTAGTCGAGAGATAAATCGGTAGGTTTTTTTTTCTGTTCTAAGAATTCTTGTACGGTTGTTTAATTGATTGATTTACAAAATTATCGATTTGTTGACTTGTTGGTTAGCTGATTGGTTTACTGATTATTCATTTATTGGCTTGTTTAATTGTTTGTTTTACTAATCGATCGGTTCACCGGCTTGTTGGTTAATTGGTTCGTTCACTTATTGGTCGATTGACACTCGATTGACTTACTGATTGATCGATTTATCGGCTTGTTGTCTAATTGATTAGTTTACTGGTTGATCGATATATCGGCTTATTGGTTAATTGATTGGCTTACAGATTGGTCGGTATATCGGCTTATTGGTTGGTTACTGCCTATGGGATTGGTCATGGTCTGTATCACCAAAAATTAGTCAAAATAATAGTTCCAAGAATATCAATGTTTGACTACTTTACTGCAACCAAACTTATAGCTATTTTACGAAGTGCTATCTGATATTTTGATCCCTTAATTTTCAACAGAGAATTGAAGACGAAAGAGTTGTTAACCTTGTTAAACTTTTCACAACTGATCTTATCGATTATCTTCGAAGTCTTCTTTACTTCATTTGTTGCCTGATTGTTTGGTTTGATAGTTGATTGGTCGTATGGTTAACTGCTTAATGTGTTGCTTTAGCGATATCTGGGACGGCTAGTTGGTTGGTTGGTAGATATTTTTGATGATGAATTAGTTTAGTAATTGGTCGATGTATTTGACTGTCTGGTTGATTGGTTGGCTGGGGGCATGGATGTTTGATTAGTATATTGACTGGTACATATTTTGGTAGGTTGTCTGGTTTATTCGCACATAGTTGTGTTGGTTGGTACATTGGTTAGTCAATTGGCTGGTTAGTTCATTGACTATTACACGTGTCGGTTAGTTCATTAGATGATACAGTTGTTTGGTTGATTGTCCGTTTGTTTCGTTGGTTAGCTGGTTGATTGATCGGCTGTTTGGCTGGTTGGTTGATTGCCTGGATGGGTGATTGGTTGGTTGGTTGATTGGCTGGTTGGTTGATTGGTTGGTTGTTATATAGGTTGGTGGTTGATTGGTTAGTTGATCGGCTCGTTGCTTAGTTCGTTCACTGGTACATATTTTGATTGTTTGTCTGATTAGTTCATTAAATATATTTGTTGGCTGGTTACGCGGTGCTTATGCATTGGTTAGTTGGTTGATTGGTTCGTTCATTGACTAGTAGATATTTTGGTTGGTTCATTGGATGTTACATTCGCTGGTTGGCTGGCGTGTACATTGGTTGATTGGTAGATTGATCCATTGATTGGTTGGTCGGTCAGTTTGTTTGAGTGCCACATACTTTGTTTGGTTGACCGGTTGGCCCATTGAATATTAACATTTGAGGGTTCGTTGCCTTGTACATTGGTTGACTGGTTCTCTAATTGGCTAGCTAGTTCATTAGATGATACCTATTTTGAGTTCGTATCTAACAGGTTCATTAACTGGCATATAAATCAATTGGTTGCTTGGTTGATAATTTGGTACATTCCCTAGTTAGTTCGTTGGCTAGTAATATTCTGATTGGTTATTTGATTATATAATAGGTTGGGACATAAGCAAGTTGAATGGTGGGTCGGTTAGTTTGTTGATTGGTTAATTAGTTGGCTTTTTAACTCATTGGCTTGTTGATCTGCTAATTCTTTGATTGGTTCATATACTGGTTTGTTGATTGGCCGATTGTTTAGCTCATTGACAGATACATATATTACTTATTGAATGATTCTCTGAATACGCTTCTGAACGTGTCCTGGACAATTAGAAAAAATATACCGTAAATCCTCGAGTATAGTCCGCCCTAGAGTATAATACACAGGGGATTTTTAGGGGGCTGTACTTCTGAAAAACCTAAACCTTGTGTATAATACGCACCCCTTCTCTAACTTGAGTCGTGCGTAATTAAGCCAGCAGCACCTAGTCGAACAAACACTTCCGCGCATGCGTAATACAATAATGGTGATGTTCTTAACTGTTATATGGGAATGTAAATATGTTTGCAAATTGTTTTTGTTACATGTTATTCTGTGTTCTGAATACTTTTATTTTAATAAATGTTGCTTACTGCAAGTTATGGATGATTCTTTTATGACTTCATTGCTTTTAGGCTTAGCTTAAGGTATTTTCGCACCCGACATCACAAAATGCATCTGAATAAACATTGCCAGACTGCAAATAGAGTCTCGGACATTGCTTAGAAAATATTTTTCATTTTTAACCTCGTATATAGTACACACTAGGAATTTTGACGTTTAAATTTTGGGAAAAAAATGCGGATTATACTCGAGGATTCACGGTATGTAAATTAACCATTGGATTGCTGATAGCATATTACTTTCTTACATAAACACAAAGACTTGCATTTACTGGAGTTCAGCACTTGTAGTATAATTTATTAAATTCGGAAGAGAGAACGAATGGGGTTTGACATTAGATCGAAAAGACATTTTCACCGACACTACCAATTCTGGAAATTTGTTGTCCTTGATAGTTAACGTATTGGATATATATTAGAATTATACAAACGCAATAAAAAAGTGAGATAAAAGTGAGAAAAAAGAAGGAATAAGAGAGGGGAAAGAAGGAGGGACAGGAAAAGAAGAGAGGGTAGAGAGAATGGAGAGGAAAGAGGAGAGAGGGAAAAGATGAGGAGAGGGAAGAGAAAGATGGTAGCGAGGGGTAGAGAGGGAAGAGATAGAGGAAAGGGAAGAGAGAGAAGGAAAGTGAAAGGGTAAGAGGGACGGGGTCAGAGAAGAAGAGCGAGGGAAAGAAAGAGGGAGGAAAAGAGAATGTGAGAAAGAGTGATAGAGAGAGGGAGGGAGGGAAAGAGAGATAGAAGAAAAGAGAGAGAAAGGGAAAGAAAGAGAAAGAGTGAGAGAGAGAGAAGAGAGAGAGAGAAGAAAGTGAAAGGGTAAGAGGGACGGGGTCAGAGAAGAAGAGCGAGGGAAAGAAAGAGAGAGAAAGGGAAAGAAAGAGAAGAGTGAGAGAGAGAGAATGAGAGAGAGAAGAAAGTGAAAGGGTAAGAGGGACGGGGTCAGAGAAGAAGAGCGAGGGAAAGAAAGAGACAGGAAAGAAAGAGGGAGGAAAGAGAGATAGAAGAAAAGAGAGAGAAAGGGAAAGAAAGAGAAAGAGTGAGAGAGAGAAGGAGAGAGAGAGAGAAGGAGAGAGAGAGAGAGAGAGAGATATTTAAAACATTCATATAGAATACCTGATTCACATGGTCGAGAAAACTTTCTTCCGTGACCGGTCCTCGTCTTTTACTCTCGTCCAGGTAATAAATAGCCAGAGTGATGAAATTGTTCCATCGCTGTTTCCAGTCCTCCAGAGCTATTTCTCGTTCAGCAGCTGGAAGGGAACTAAATCTAAAAAGACCCAAGTATAATAGCATTAATGAGGCCCTGCTGGGGTACCTCTTTGAACAGTTTTCCTTGAACAAATCAACCCCAGCAGCTGGAAGGGAACTAAATCTAAAAAGACCCAAGTATAATAGCATTAATGAGGCCCTGCTGGGGTACCTCTTTGAACAGTTTTCCTTGAACAAATCAACCCCAGCAGCTGGAAGGGAACTAAATCTAAAAAGACCCAAGTATAATAGCATTAATGAGGCCCTGCTGGGGTACCTCTTTGAACAGTTTTCCTCGAACAAATCAACCCCAGTATTTATTTTTAAAGACTCGTATTTATTCTACTCTTTTTTGCCGAACGGCTAGGTTACGGAGACATAAACAAACTGACATCGATTGTCAAGCGGTGATGCGGGACAAACACAAAGATACATAAACATACATACATGCATACATACGTACACACGCACACGCACACACACACACACATAACACGCACGCATGCACACGCACCCCACATATACATGCACACACGATACGATGGACTTCCATGCAGTTTCCGTCTATAATAGAAGGTACTTTGCCAAAGCGTCGCGCAGTGGGACTGAACCCAAATTCACGTGATTGCAAAGCAGGCTTCTTAACCACACAACCGCACCTCTTATATCGACTTTAATATAATATATTGATAGTGATATATTGATTATAATATATTGATTTCTTTAAAGTGAACATGTTGGTTAATCTTCCAAATCCACTCACAAGGGTTTAATTGGCCCGAGACTATAGTAGAAGACACTTGCGCAGGGTGCCATGCAGAGGGACTGAACCCGGAACCATGGGATTAGGAAGTAAAAGTTTTACTACAAAGCTACGACTGCACCTATATATTCGTTGGCTGTATAACATTTGCAATCTGACCATCTGTCACCCCCTTTTACCCTCTATTCGTATTCACTCTCATACTTACCTTCTTGTACCTTAAGAGTACACACTGACGCCCTATCACCTTATCTCTGCCCTCATTTCTCTCTTTGCTGCTGGAGTAGCCATCTTTCTCTTCTCCAGCAAGATCCTCTATTATCCTGTTCTTGATCCTCTATTATCCTTTAACCTCTCAACGTCGGACTCAAAGCCACCTGCTTTAATACGAGAGCCCCACTCATTTGAGGTGCCGTGTCTTGCGAGTTACTAAGTGACCGCATAAGTTTCGTGTATTGACACTTATCAAACACGAATTTGTCCATTGTCACTCTGTAACTTCTGACGAAATAACTTCTAAAATGCAAAATTTTGTCAAAAACGTTAAGGGTAAACCCTGTTCTATATGAAACATTCTACCAGTATCGGAAGTTTGAAAGTGTTTAGTTAAAAAAAAAATAAAATAATCTGTACGTCTAATTGAATAGATCCGAAATGGATGGAAGGCAAAGTCGACCTCAACAGAATTTGAACTCAGAACGTAAAGACAGACGAAATACCGCTTCTAAAATACAAAATTTTGCAAAAAACGTTACGAATAAACCCTGTTCTATGTGACAAATTCTACCAGTATCTGAATTGTTCAAGTGTTTAGTTAAAAAGAAATAAAATAATTGAATAATCTGTTCATCAAATTCGACCTCGGCGATTTTGAACTCAAAGCATAATGACAGACGAAATACCTATTTCTTTACTGCCCACAAGGGGCTAAACACAGAGAGGACAAACAATCGGATTAAGTCGATTACATCGACTCCAGTGCGTAACTGGTACTTAATTTAAGGATGAAAGGTACAGTCGACCTCGGCGGAATTTGAACTCAGAACGTAGCAGCAGACGAAATAACTCTAAGCATTTCGCCCGGTGCGCTAACGTTTCTGCTAGCTCACCGTCTTCGAATAAAAACATTCATTTTAGAAATATATTCTTTATTCTTATTGCCTTAGCGTTACTTCTTACTTCCTTACTTACTGACATTAAATTTCGTAACATTTTACCTCATAACTGTTTTTCTGCTGATTTTTGTTCAATGCGACTAATGATTCTGAATTTCTCATGCATTTTCTATCATTTGAGCCTAAGAAAAATACACTTTTAATTTAAAGTTAAAAAAATTATGTTAATTGAAGATGAATATCTGCCTTACTTTACTTATTCGAGACAACGAATAAGTAAAGAAACTCTCTTTATTGCAAAATACAGGCCACTTCTTAACGGGTCTACGACAAACAATTAATATACCTCAACTTTAGAATAAAAGAAATATTCACACACAAATATTACATTCCAAAGAATCCATTACTAATCACAGCTAAAATCACAGCTATAATCCATAACATGCCAACTTCAAATCATACAACACCTCACTACTTTAACCCATTCATATTCTCCCCTCTCTGTTTTTTTCTTCTTCTTCCTCTTCTTCTTCATCATCATCATTATCATCATCATCGTCGTCATAATCATCACCACCATCACCATCATCGTCATCTTCTCCTTCTCCTTCTTCTTCTTCTTCTTCTTCTTCTTCTTCTTCTTCTTCTTCTTCTTCTTCTTCTTCTTCTTCTCCATCGTCATCATCATCATCAACATCGTCATCTTCTTCTTTTTCTTCTTTTTCTTCTTCTTCTTCTTCTTCTTCTTCTTCTTCTTCTTCTTCTTCTTCTTCTTCTTCTTCTTCTTCTTCTACCTCCCCACCTTCTACCCCTTAACTTTGTCACTAATGTTTTTTAGTATAACACCTACGCAAATTCTATAAACAAGCCTTTCAATAGAAATATTCTCCTGAATTGAACTGCGACTGCCAGCCGCCACTGACCATTCAAAATACGACCATCAGGGCACTCCCAGATTCTCCCACCCCCTTTCCTCATCAGCTTTCTTCCTCCACTACCCTACCAAGAACTCACAACGACCTCCAACACACAAGTGCAAACAAGGGAGTCAGAGAAAGGCAGAATGCCACCTATATCTGAACACTACTATAGAAATATTCCTTTAAAAAAACTTTTCTTCTAATTTTTCTAAATTTAATTATTTAATCGTTACAGTTGAAAAGGTCTCAAAATGACCGAAACCGGTACTGAAATGTTCACTATAAAATTATTTTAGCATTTTCTATTTTCGACTTGTTTTTTCATATATATATATATATATATATATATATATATATATATATATATATATATATATATATATATATATATATATATATATCTAATATATATATATATATATATATGTATATCTATATCTGTCTGTCTATCTATCAATCAATCTATCTATCTATCTATCTATCTATCTATCTATCTATCTATCTATCTATCTATCTATCTATCTATCTATCTATCTATCTATCTGTGTGTGTGTGTATTACATAGACACTGCTACAATTAGCTATATATATGCTCCTTACACTTTTCTACCTGTATCGCCTCTCCTTTGCCTACCCCTTTCTCTTTTTTGCTCTATTTCCTTCTCTCTCCTTGCTCTCCATGTCTTACTCTCCCATATTTTTCATTTTTTCGTTCATATTTTCCCTTTTCTCTCTTTCCTTATTTTCTTTCCTTCTGTTTTTCTCTCTCTCCCTACATCTCTCACCCTCCCTCTCCCTATGTGTGTGTGTATGTGTGTACATCTATCTATATATTTATATTTACACACTCGCATACATATGTATGTATGTATGTATGTATGTATGTATGTAACTATCTATCTATTTATCTCTCCACCTACATTGTGTTTGTGTGTATGTATATATATAATACATATGTATCAGTGCGGATAAGCATGCATTCATATATGTATATATGTCTATGTATAAGAATATGCATACATATGTGCATGCGAATGTGTGTGTGTGTGTGTGTGTGTCTGTGCAATGTAGGAGTACACAAACACTCACATACAGATAACTAATGTTTCAACTGCATTTACTTCACGAATATATTTTTAATGGAAACGAACCAGTGTCATAAAATAGCAACGGTAAAAAGGAAATTATGCATATTACTTCCTCACAAATAATTAAATAGGTTCTAACAAATACACAAAAGTACTATTTTTGGAACTAAGCCAAATAAATGTATTCGTTTTGATGGATATAATTGCATATTGCTTTGCTCTCCCCCTCCGTTACAGCTTATCACTTCTGACATATAACTGCGTAAATGTTATCACGTGGTTCAAACAGTTGAGATTTGCAAATACTTTCATGATAGGGTATCAGCAGCCATTTTGGAATTTTTGAAATCATCGTTAGTGTTGATCTGAACACCACAACACTTTTCATCCGCTGAAACTATAGAATTTTTTTAATCCTTTCATCAAAAAGAAATCAGTAGTTTCCTCTTCTGCTATGTCTTTGCGTCTCTCTCCAACACTTCCTACCACTGGCCATAATTATGCATTCAAACAGAGGCTCATTTTTTGATGTCATCCAATCAGCGCTTTCTCCCCTCCTTATTTCCTATTCACTCCAAGACGTGTGTACTGAAGTTCTGGGCTCTGAAAACATGCCCAAAATACTGAAGCTTTCTCTTCCCGATGGTTGTCAAAAAATTTCTTTCTGTTCTCATTTCCTCAAGTATTGTCTGGAACTCCCATCTTGTCCAGAATATTGATCTATTGGAAGCTATCCAGAGACTTGCAAACAGACGAATACCTTCTGTCAGTCACCACATCTTGAATGTATTGTTTCTTTGAGCATCGACACGCTAAAGCGTCTAGCAGCTGAATAAACTGGTTACGTTGGTTGTTAGCTGTGAGAACATTGCATCCTTCGAAAATTCCTCCATCATCATCTGGTCAAACTTGTCTTTCGATTGCTAATTTCTCTCTATGGTCACAGGTCCTATAGACGATTGCAGTGCCAGTCAAACTGACGGGTTTCCCAGACCAAGTAATTTGTTCTGCAAAGTGGGAAGAAATCCAAAGACAAAGTATTTTGTCTCTTGCATTCCATTCCCTACTACAATCGTATATTCCATTGATAGGGTGGCTTGCGAGTGCTATGCCTTACCAAAGGGCAACCTATGATCTTGTTGCCTTTTGGTAAGGCTTATTGAGTATTCACAGCTAACCTGTGTATCTACAAGCCATTTCCCAATTCGCAATCTGGGAACCCAATGCATGAAAGTTTTCCTCACCACACCATGAAAAATTCCATGCTTCCTGAAATTCACCAACACGACGTGCCTATGTACATTTTCCTCATTACGACGCTTTTTCTGTTCATTGTTCGGTCTTTTTGTGTTCTATTCTGTGTTTTGTACTTCTAGCTCTACGTCTATAGAGTTTAGAAATCAGCACGCAGATCTCAGTTTAAATTTTTAATTCTGAAAATTATTTGAGCAGTCGTAATATACTTCAAAGTGGCAGTGTGGGGAGCTGACAGAATCGTTAACACGCCGGGCGAAATGCTTAGCGGTATTTCGTCTGTCGTTACGTTCTGAGTTCAAATTCCGCCGAGGTCAACTCTGCCTGTCATCCTTTCGGGATCGATTAAATAAGTACCAGTTACGCACTGGGGACGATGTAATCGATTTAATTCCTTTGTCTGTCCTTGTTTGTCCCCTCTATGTATAGCCCCCTGTGGGCAATAAAGAAATAAATATACTTCGAAGTGGTTGTGTGATTTAAGCCATTCGCTTGAAGTGTAGTAAGTTCGATATAGGCTGCAGGTGTGTTGGGACGGGAAACCTTATTTTTCGCTATTTCGTTCATCTTTGTAACCTTATTTTGTAAAGATTAGCGTTCTAAACAGGGAGAGCTGTTCTTTTTTTATGGGTATTACATTCTCCATATCAGAATAACAACTCTCTTAAGATTTCTATGATTCATTAAATGATAAACATAGTACAAAGAAAGAAAGAAAGAAAGAAGCAAACAAACTAATAAACGGAAAACTTACTTGATGGAGTTGATTGCAAGTTGCTTTAGGACTCGAAGATCCGCTTTCATGGAAACCATCCCCATAAAAGTTAAATAAAAGTCGTGAGACAATCCAGATGCTTGCCAGACAGCTGGGTCGTCACTACTGATGACCACCGGGTAATTATTTGCAATTAAATAATTCGCTGGGTGGTTCCTCAGATCATGCACGAAACCTAATACCTAACAAGAAAACAAAATAAAATAAACACAAATTTGTACACATATACATACATACATACATACATACATGCATGCATACATACATACATACATACATACATACATACATACATACATACATGCATACATACATACATGCATACATACATGCATACATACATGCATACATACATACATACATACATAAATACATACACACGCACACACACACACACACACACACACACACACACACACATACATAGCCGTCTAAGAATCCGTAAGTCAGGAAAAATGCACTCGTATATTTGTCAGTTGAGCGGGTATATTAATTGAAGTGTATAGCATTATATATCCATTACAGACGGTCTTATCGATCGGTTTCGCACTAAGGGTTCAACGGAGTGTTAGGTAACAGTCCAATTATGTAACCTTGCGCTTTTCAGAGAAGGCACTCTGAAAAACGCAGGATTGCATAATTGGACTGCTACCTTACACTCCGTTGAACCCTTAGTGTGAAACCAATCGATAAGACCGTCTGTAATGGATATATAATACTGTACACTTCGATTAATATATATATATATATATTAGGGTGGAAAGAAAAATACAACTTTCGAAATTGGTAACCAAAAATCGATATTTTGTTGCGAATAGGAGTTAAAAGTACGGTGTAGAAAAAACTTTTGCGGTTAAATATATTTTCATGTTCTGCAACGCAACTGAAAATTTAAAAAATCGCTACTTTTGGTTGAATTTTGGATTTCATGGATTATAAGTCGTAACGAATACATATTTCTATATAGTAGAATGCTAAACAGTAAATATAGTATTCTCAAGAGGTTGCATATTAAGTTCCAATAGAATTGATTAATATCTTGAGATTCCGTATTGACTATAAAGAGAACGGGAATGTGAACGCGTCTCCAGTGCCGCTGCAATGGTCGTTGCGCGTGGACGTAAGTCGTACGTGTGTGAAGTTTTCTGCTCTGTACCTAGACTTTAGGCCAGTGTATTAAAATTAGTGATCGTGTTAAATTTAGTGTTGTATACATTTAGTGATGACTCATAAATCAATAGCACGTTATGATAATGAATGCCCAGCATTTGGTACTCCACGTAATCTTAGCGAGAGAGTTTTGCCAACTTACAAGGACATACTAAAATGTTTTATTTCAACGAGAAAAAGAAAAGTATGTAGTTAAGAAAGATCCTTCAATTAAACAAATTGTCAAGATTGTAGATAATTCTTCTTTGGCAAAAGGCATCCAACCCTTGTGTTACGATTGAGTTAGTTAAACTGAAAATCTTAAACTTTTATCTTTTAAAGACTCCGCCGGTTACGACGACGAGGGTCCCAGCTGATACGATCAACGGAACAGCTTGCTCGTGAAATTAACGTGCAAATGGCTGAGCATTCCACAGACACGTGTACCCTTAACGTAGTTCTCGGGGATAATCAGCGTGACACAGAGAGTGACAAGGCTGACCCTTTGAAATACAAGTACAACTCATTTTTGCCAGCTGAGTGGACTGGAGCAACGTGAAATAAAGTGTCTTGCTCAAGGACACAACGCGTCGCCGGGAATCGAACTCACAACCTTACGATCATGAGCCGAATGCCCTAACCACTAAGCCACGCGCCCTCACAAACTTTTATCTAAAGTACCAAACATTACTAAAATCTGTGAAAAATAGAAAAGGCCCGGTATATGTATATATATATATATATATATATATATATATATATATATATATAATATATATATATATATATATATATATATATATGTATATATGTATATATTATATATTAGTTAAACCGAAAATCTTAAACTTTTATATATATATATACTGGGCCTTTTCTATTTTTCACAGATTTTAGTAACGCTTGGTACTTTAGATAAAAGTTTAAGATTTTCGGTTTAATTAACTCAATCGTAACACAAGGGTTGGATGCCTTTTGCCAAAGAAGAATTATCTACAATCTTGACAATTTGTTTAATTGAAGGATCTTTCTTAACTTTCTGCCGCTATGTTCCGAGTTCAAATTCCGCCGAGGTCGACTTTGCCTTTCATCCTTTCGGGATCGATAGAAATAAGTACCAGTTACGCACTGGGGTCGATATAATCGACTTAATCCGTTTGTCTGTCCTTGTTTGTCCTCTCTGTGTTTAGCCCCTTGTGGGTAGTAAAGAAATAGGTATTTCGTCTGCCGCTACGTTCTGAGTTCAAATTCCGCCGAGGTCGACTCTACCTCTTATCCTTTCGGGGTCGATAAATAAAGTACCAGATGTGTACTGGGTCGATCTAATCGACTGCCCCCCCCCCCTCAAAAAATTCGGGCCTTGTGCCTAGAGCAGAAATGAATAATAATATACCCACTCTGTTACCAATGATACGTGTTTCTTTTTCTGTTTCTGATTTCTTAAAACTTATAGGACAAATCTTTCTCTCGCTCCTTCAACCTCTCTCCCTCCTTCCCCCTCTCTCTCCCTCCTTCCCCTCTTTCTCTATCTACATTCTTGCTTGTCAAAGAGGGTATGACCATGGCTATCGTATACATAATCAATATCTGTGCGGCGCCTTGAAAAGACTATAGATACTGACGTTTGTATTAGGAAAATACATTCCACAAAATCATTTTATCTTTACAATGAGAGAATGAAATTCATGTATCACTGACCCCCCACCCTTCAAAAAATGAAGCACAGGTTACGTACCTGGTTGGATATAGGGCAAACTTCAATCGGAAGATTTCGTTTCTGTACTAATTTTAAGAGTGCTGGATGTTTTACTAAGGCATAGCCATGACCTATTCTCTTTGTTCCAAGAAGAATAGCATCCACAAGATTTTCATCAATAGGTGATCCTTGTTCATCTGAAATCATATAAAAATAATTGAACAACTATCAAACAAAAAACAAAAACCACAACTGAAGTTTTCTGCCTGGCTTACTTTTCAAACTGATGAAATTGAAAAAGCCAACGTTTGATTTCAACGTCTGGTAATTGACATCTACAGAAAAACAACATGGACAGAGAATTGTAGTGTCATGACGAAAAGATTTAGTACATTGGTCAGTTTGGAACCCGGAGTGGGGCAAGACACAGTGAAAGTTATAAGATGTATCACCATTCTCAGGTGGAGGTGATATGTTAATAGCTAGGATTTTTGTGTTTTTGGTGAGCAGGACATGTTTACCTCTATATGTTAGTAATTACAGGATTTAAATGAGAGTAATTCACACTGGTAAAAAGTAAAAAACGAATTCAATAAAAACATTGTTAATTAAAAACACAATGACATGTTCTTTCATTAAAGTTCTTTTTGAATTTCATGTGAAGTAGTATGAAAAAAAATACCGCTGTGGTAAAATTTAAGAGAATATACGTAACCCGACAGAAATGATAGAGAGCAACTTGACATCTTGCTGCAATAAAAATACTTTATGCGTTGAAACGAACAGAACCATTTCTGTTATGATTCAATAATGTTTGAAGAAAGCGCAAGAACAGCTTACTCCAGTAATGATTGTTGAAAGAGTAAACAGTTGTGGTTTCTGCTTAAATACTCAATGTCTAGTTGAGGGGTAGCGTCCTCAAATTGGTCCAATCAAAGGATGAACACCAAAACTTCACTTTCTTGGGAAGCACAAAGTTTGTTGTAGATGCAATCAAAAGGATTTTCAAAATGATAAAAGAGAACGTTGTGAGCTAGATTGAGGCTGGAGAGCGAATATTTGGTGAGTGAATATTTGCCAATCAAATGATGAGTTTCTTTTGGACGTCGGATTAGTACCATATCAGATGTAGGTGTGGTAGTTCTGAAGAAGAATAGTCTTTGGGGCATAATTATTTCCTATGTGTGAATCTCCAGGAGATTTTTATCGGCGATTGTGAGGTCTAACCTTCGTAGCAAATCTGAGGATTGTAAGTGCGTGACGTCCAAGATTGCGAAGAGTGAGACAGACAATTTGCTGGACAGAAATGAAATGATTGCATATTTGTACTGTTGAAGGAGTCCCATTAAAGAAAACATCTGGGAGAATGTTTCCGAGGTTGCTGTTCAAGAAGGTTGAATAAATTTGATGCAAAGGTTCTAGGTTGCATGTGCATGACGTCGATGTGTGGAAGGTTAGGGAGGAGCATGGGATTGCATTATGTGAATACGAGACGGCATTCTTACAAGTGACAATAGAATGGTCGGTAATGTACAAGAAGAAAGTATTTGGGTGAAAAAGGTGAATCTTGAGAAACAACAGAGTTGATATAGCAGGTATTCAGAGAGTGAAAGAGAGAGAGAGAGAGAGAGAGAGAGAGAGAGAGAGAGAGAGAGAGAGAGAGAGAGAGAGAGAGAGAGAGAGAGAGACAGACAGACAGACTCAGTTGTGCGTGCTATATTAGTGCGATCTGGCTAGAAGCTTCTCATCCAATAGACGTGAGATGACCAGAGCCCATAGATGTCCAGTGTAACCAGAAGGTTCTTATGTTGACATGATCAGAGGTTTTGCCGGTATCATGTGTAATGACATTGATTTTAGTAAATTTGGGAGGAATTTGGAGAGTGGTAAAAGAAGTAGATGAATTTAGATAAGACTTGGTTTTAGGAAAACGGAGACATTGTTGTTAATGAACAATATTATGAACAACATAATGAATAACGAGAAAAATGGATTGTACATACGCGCAGATACCTCCTTTCAAAGCAAAGTTGGAATGTAAAATATGTACAACGGAGATATCCAGTAGATAAGAGGAAAACTCACAATTTAGAGAGTAGCATGGATAGTTTGTGTGTTAGTAGAGCTAATAGGCAGCCTCAAGGCCGAACGGGAGTCCACGAAATATTTTATTTTATATATAATAATATATAAATTAAAATATTTCGTGGACTCCGGTTCGGCCTTGAGGCTGCCTATTAGCTCTACTAACACACAAACTATCCATGCTACTCTCTAAATCGTGAGTTTTAAGGCGGCGAACTGGCAGAAACGTTAGCACGCCGGGCAAAATGCTTAGTGGCATTTCGACCGTCTCTACGTTCTGAATTAAAATTCCGCCGTGGTCGACTTTGCCTTTCATTCCTTTGGAGTCGATAAAATAAGTGCCAGTTGAGCCCTGGGGTCGATGTAATCGACTTGCCCCCACTCCTGAAATTGCTGGCCTTATGACAAAATTTTTAACCAATATTAATACCAACGGAAAGGTGCTGGGATGGCAGAATCGTTAGCATGCTGAAAAAAATGCTTAGCAGTATTTCATTCGTCTTTACGTTCAAATTTCGCTGAAGCCGACTTTGCCTTTCATTCCTTTGCGGTTGGTAAAATAAGTACCAGTTGGACACTGGGGTCGATGTAATCGACTTATTCCTCCTCCGAACTTGTCGACCTTGTGTCAAACTTTGATATCATTATTTTATACATTATTTATATTTTAAGTATCAATTCCATTCTGGAAATGAAACAGTCGAAGACAAACAAATTAATGGTGTGTTGTAAGTACAAATAGTTCACGAATGAAATACGTTTGTTTGCAATGAAGCATTCTTTCCTTACGGTAAACTAACATTCCACTTTGTGAATAGTATATATTCTTAAATTAGATGTTTGTCTGAGTAATCGATTCGCCTATATATTGATTCTGCTCGAGAACGTCTGTGATTTTGTTAGCTTGTATCTTTTCTCTAAATATATAAATACAAATGGCCGAGAGAATTCTAAGATAGCTTTATGTGTGTGTGTGTGTGTGTGTGTGTGTGTGTGTGTGTGTGTGTGCGTGTGCGTGCGCGTTTATGTGTGAGTGTGTGTGTGTATGTGTGAGTGTGTGTGTGGATGTACGCGCGTGCGTTTGTGTATGCGTGTGCGTGTGTGTTTGTTTACGTGTATGTGAGTGTTGTGTTGACCTCCTCTATAATTTTCCTTAATTTTGCAGTGTGATAGTTTTCTTCTAAACATATTCTACACGAAATTGATCCTTTATAAAGTGTGATTACCAACTATTTATTTCCTTGTTTGCTGTATAAATATCCTTTTCAAAGACTAATTTCCAACAGATTTAAGCTGGAGAGAAGATAGCTGCCCCCATTTCAAATATTTCATTCAAATATTATTGAATGTTTGTACTGTGTTGAAACTAACGCAAAATATTTACAAGCTGATTGTATTTGAGAATTGGTATAAGGAATTCAAACATTGTCGTTGTTGTCATTAACGTCCGTCTTTCATCCTGGTATAGGTTGGACAGTTTGATATATATATATATATATATATATATATATATATATATATATATATCTTTGTGTGTGTGTATGTATATATATATGTGCGTGTATACATACACGCACACGCATATATGCATATATATATAATTATAAGTCGTGTTATGAGCATTTACAGAACACGTATACTATAAAAACTCAACAAACAATTAAAGATGGAGAAGAGAAGGTGTTAAAATGTTTATAAAATTTTAATCCGTGCATACGATCGTTTCGAACGGTAATATTAACATGGAAGAAACATGGAAAAAATTAAAAGTTATTTTAATTATAATTATAATTAAATTAATTACATATTACCGTTCTCCTCAGTGCGACAAAAGAATACATCAAAAAGAATACATCAGAAGAATATTATATTGCAACAGAAGACTAGATGGAGTGAGTGTCATATAATATATTCGGATATACATAATATTATTATGAAAGATGAAATATAAAAATATGCTTAGGTAGTGTTGAGTCTAGTTGTGTAAGAACTATAACTGATGTAGCTAACGGATATTTGGAAATATAAGTGAAAAATTGTTTAAGAAACATTCTCTCTTTATGAAGGTAAGTAATTAAGTGATATACATTCCCTATAAAACATTTATCATAAGAAGTAAAATATTATACAATATAACATTATATATGTGTGTGTGTGTATATATATTTAAATAAATAAGCGTCCAGTGGGACAGCATAGTTATATTTAAATTTATATATGATTTGACAGTTATAAGTAGCATACAATGGAAATAATGAAAATAAATTATGATGTATATTAAAAAGAAACGGTTTAAAAAAATTCTTAGAATAGGAAATACAAGTAGTTAGTATAATTATATATAAAGTACTTGAAATTCAAATGACCAAAAAAATTAGGGTTGTGAGGGAGTAATTATTAGGTTAATATAATGGGGAAAAAGATTTATTATTAGTTAAAAAGCATTATATGTATTTGTGTGAAATAAGTCTTAGGGGAAGGACTAAAAAAAGAATAGTTGTTAATATTACAGAATCTAGAAAGAAAGAAAAAGAGTCTTTTTCTCTCTCTTCTCTTCTCATGTGACCGCTGGCCAACTGTAGCCCTTTCACTTCGGACCGCCGTCACGATAACACCGCTTTCTTCGTCTGCCGGAAGGCCTTATTTTTCAAATACGGTAGCTGAGTTCAATTCGTCTCTGGTCGAAAGACGCCTGTTGTTATGTCCTGTTATTATTATTATTATTATTATTATTATTATTATTATTATTATTATTATTATTATTATTATTATTATTATTATTATTGTTTTTTGTATTTATATTCGTATTTTTTTTGTATTCATATTCGTGTAACATCGTCCGTTTTTCTGTCCTTGTTTCGTATACATTCGATCCTTTTTCCAAGAAATCTAATGCTCGTAGCTTAGTTTTTCCTTGGGGCTGGCCAGATTGGAGCAATCTCAAGATTAATCAGCCGAAATTGCGAGGATGATCCGGTTCTTGACTGAAGATTAGAGGCTTCGAATGATCAGTCCGTGTTTTTTGTATCGTCTATTTGAATGTTTTGCGATCTTGTCCCATTTTATATTTATATATATATATAGCAGCGTACGTACACCTTGTTTATATATATATATATATATATATATATATAATATATATATATATATATTAACAAAAACTACCTCTCTTAACTATCCCAATTTTTATTTCTTAAATTTTTAAAACTATTTTGTTACAAATCTACCTCTATTAACCAAAATCTTACAGATCATATACGATTATACTTACAGTATTTCAAGTGCACAAAAATCACTTCCATAAAATGCACACACCCTCATAGATATAATTTTAAAAATCTTTTTGGTTATGCATATAAATAGATTTATAGTATTTCCACCATTTTTCTCTTTTTTTTGTATTAATATCATTTTTATTTACCTATCATAATAATTATTATCACTACTAGGCGCAGGAGTGGCCGTGTGGTAAGTAGCTTGCTAACCAACCACATGGATCCGGGTTCAGTCCCACTGCGTGGCATCTTGGGCAAGTGTCTTCTGCTATAGCTCCGGGCCGGCCAATGCCTTGAAACTGAAAGAAGCCTGTCGTATATATGTATGTGTGTGTGTGTGTGTGGGTTTGTATGTCTGTGTTTGTCCCCCTAGCATTGCTTGACAACCGATGCTGGTGTGTTTACGTCCCCGTCACTTAGCGGTTCGGCAAAAGAGACCGATAGAATAAGTACTGGGCTTACAAAGAATAAGTCCCGGGGTCGATTTGATCGACTAAAGGCGGTGCTCCAGCATGGCCGCAGTCAAATGACTGAAACAAGTAAAAGAGTAAAAGAGTAAAAGAGTACTTCTAACGTTTTTTCATTATACATTATATTCTAAACATTATATTCTATATTTTACTTATAAAACTTATAACATTTATACATATACGTATGTCATATATTATACATATTATTATACAAAGGTATGTGGATGTATAAATTTCACTTAACAGTTCAACAGCACTTTTCTCATGGTAAAACAATAGTTTTTCTGTGAGTGACAGCAGTTATAGAGCCACAAGACCATTTCTCCCTCCACTTCGAAGAGAGTCGGTAGGCCACCGGGCATTAGGGTCTGACGAGACGTATGTAAAGCCAAGCGCTTTATAGATGCGTAAGTTATGAGGAAATAAGCAGACAATCTTCCAAACTGCAGTGGCCAAAAGTTAAGGGTCACTCGGAAAAAAAACCGAACTATTAACCGAGGTATTTGTTGTTTAGAAGACTGTTAATGGGCTAACAGTTATTTCTTATGATCTTACATTACTGGAACATTCAACTGTCAACATGGAGGCTTGTGAGAGACGACTGGTGTCCTGTGATGAAAAACAAAGGATTGTGTGTCTTCACCAAGAGGGCAAGTCAAATTCTGTGATAGCAACTACTCTAGGAAGGTCTAGAAGTGTTGTGCAACGAACTGTAGCTCGTTTTAAGTCATCAGGATCGACAGATGCTAAACCCAAAACCAGCAAAGAAACCCCTGATCTCCAAGAAGAATCAAAGAAGCCGTCTTCGTTTCGCTCATGAACATGTCGTTTGGACAGAAAAACAGTGGCCACAGGTTCATCTTACTGATGAATCGAAGTTTAATGTGATTGGTTCCGATGACGGGATGTACGTCTGACGAAGAAGTGCCGAAAGGTTATCTCGTGCATGTGTGAAGAAGACAGTGAAATATGGAGGAGGCAGTGTAATGGTATGGGGAATGATCTCTGCTGCTGGTTCACTTGTTCGCCTACAAGGGACTGTCAATGCTGAAATCTATAAGCAGATTCTTGACACCATACATTTCCACATCTCCGGACCTCGTCTTTTTAACCGCCTATCTTCAAGCAGGAAACGCTCCCTGTTACACTGCGAAGAGAGTCAAAGATTTTTTAGTGATGAAGGGGTTGATCTCATGGACTGGCCACCTCAAAGTGCTGATATCAACCCTATAGAAAACGCTATTTATAATTTCTGCGACTCTACTCTCTGTTTCCCTTCTTTCTTTCTTTCTTTCTTTCTTTCTTTCTTTCTACCCCTCTACAACCCTCTTTATTTTCCGTTTCTCCCTCTCCTTCTTTGCTGTCCCCTGTCTATCTTTCTTCCGCCCCTTACTATCTTTCGTTCCTTATCCCTTCTCACTCCCTTTGTCTCTTTCCTTCATCCTCTCTCTCGTCTCCCTTCTCCTCTGCCTGTTTGTTCCCACGTGACTACAGGCCATTTTTTTCTCACCTATGTCCTTTCAGGACGCGATGCGTACTTAGCTAGACGTCATTTTTCTCGCTTCCAGACATTTTTTCTCTCTTTTTTCTATTCTACTGTTTTCTTCACTTGTATCTATTCTATATTCTTTCAAATTTCTCCCAAGCTTTACCCATTACAATGCGTCGTGGCCTAACGGTCCTTAATATTTGTCTTCGTCGATAGTTTACTCTGTACTTTCACTCTGTCGTTGTTTGTTCGTTCAAAGCTCTAACACTCCATGAATTTTATATTAAAAAAATTTCTGGATGCTGTTGTTTTATGAAGTTTTCCTACATTGTCGTTAAAAGCTCGAAATAAGGAGTAATTAACAGTCGACAACAGAGGAACGGTTAGACCTATTTTGGTATTTTGTCTCGTACTTGTCTCTTATTATTATTTTTCGCTCGTTGGTGATGTCCTGTTCTTTGCTCATGCAGTTTTTGGACAGCAGCCATGCTGAAGTACCGCCTTGAAGGATTCAGTCGAACAAATCAACTCCAGTACTTATTTCAAGTTTAGTACTGACCCATTTGGTCTCTTTTAATAGAACTGTTAGGTTACAGGGACGTTAACAAACCAGCAGCGGTTATCAAGCAGTATGGAGAGGAGAAATACAAGCACAAAGACACATATACATAATACATACATACATACATACATACATACATACATGCAAACTTACATACATTTAAGGGGAGAGGATAAGTCAATTCCATCAACCACAGAGCTCAACTGGTACTTGTATTATCGACCCCAAAAAAATGAAAGGCAAAGTCGACCTCAGCGGAATTTGAACTCAGAAAGCATAGACGGACGAAATGCCGCTAGGTATTTCTCTGGGCGTGTTAACGATTCTGCCAGCTTGCAGTCTTCATGTCTGCATATATTAACGTCAAAAAAATTTCACATCTTATAAAACCCTTAAAAAATAAATGATTTTTAAAATTTTGTTTTTGCTTTTCAGTCTTGTGAATTATAATAAATTTACAGAACCTTCAGATACGCTTCTCAACTAAATTAGGGAGGAAACGACAAATTTATTACTTACTGGTTTCTCCGGCATGAAAGAAGAATGATATATTTTTGTTTTTCAGTATATTCATTAAAGTCTTCAGAGTTTTTCCCGTATCTTCTTGACCCACTAAATCAAAACCAGCAAAGTATTTTGGGTACTTTTGGCTGATGCTTATTGCGTCTTCTAACCTCTGCGAGATGACCGAGTCTGGTGCATTTCTAAGCGTGAAATATACAATATAAATAGAAAGAAAACATCGATTTAGGCAAATTTCAGTCAAAGTTTTTGCTTGTAGTTATGTCTTGTTCAGAATTCATACAGATTTCCCACCTATTTATCTGTCAGTCAGTCTGTCTGTTTTTCTGCTTGTCTGCCTGCCTGTCTGTCTGCTTTACTGTCTGTACACACACCACATACAATATAATTTTTGTAGAAATACATGATTTCATTGAGCCATGGATATTACATTTTTTGATCAGCAACAAAGGAGAGCATAACATACAACCAGCCTTCACATTCATGAACATAAATATAGCACAGAGTGAGAGGGAGAGAGAGGGAGAGAGAAAGTGAGTGAGAGAGAAACAGAAATACTTGGAGTCAGTGGCGGCTCGTGTATAGGAACTGCGGAACTGCAGCACCCGCTATTTCCTCTCGATATCATCGATAACATCCAATATAACGAGTCCTTTTTTCTTTAACTCTTTCTTTATACTTGTACATTATATAATCCTTAAGCTTAATGTCAGTAGCCATCCCCTAGTTTATGAAAAAAGATACAAAAATCCTTGTATAAAACCGTGCGCTTCACTTTTGCTTGGCTGTTGTGCGCATGCTCACATGTCCGAGATAGGAATCTTCACACTAGGGAGAGAGAGCACTGCGTGAACGACAGTGCCGGGTGAAAGGAAGTGTTTCTTTTTGACTCCGCGTGTGTTGTGCTTAAAAACGTGTTTATATTCTTGAATGTGATAAGGTATAGAATTAGATTATTATCCTGCTTCCAGCTTCAGTGTTGCTGCCAGGATGTGAAAAATAGGACACATTCCCGTTTATTTTGTGATTTAGGGGGTGGGATTTTTGAAAAACAAGGAGTAATTCACGGCGGTGTTCAGTGAACAAATTAAACACACTACCCGGCAGTGGCTAAAACGCGAACCGATCAAGTTTATGTATAAATTTTCTTTTTATGTTTGTTTCCTTTTACACAATATTAAAACAACAGCTAAAAAATTTCCGAAGCAGCACCCCCACTAATTTTAACTGCGAGCCACCATTACTTGGAGTTATACTGGACATCTACACAACGTTCATAACACATATCGAAGACCGAAAAGAAATGACTGACAAGCATATATGAAACAATCAGAAATAGAGAGGACAGAGGAGAATGGACAATATGTCGAGAGTATCACATTGCATCTCATAAGATTAAGTACTGCAAGCTAGAGTGTGCAGTATGGTCCTCTGTTAAGCAGGTATCTAGTATAATGGGAAAGATTGATCAACGAATTGCACTTTGTCGCTTGAGCAGCGATCAGCGAGCCGTAAGACTGCTTGGTAGTGGCCGACTTGGGACCACAAATCAACTGGTACTTATTTTATTGATTCAAGAAGGATTAAAGGCGAAGTTGGCAGAATCAGATGGGAACTTAAAGCTTGAAGATCCGCAACTAAATACCTCAAAACAATGTGTCCGATGCTCTACCGATTATGCTATCACTGTTTTATCACTGTTTTAAAATATACAGTATTTAAAAAAAAAATTATTATTCAGTTATTTCCATCCATGAACAGTGACAAATAGTAAACAGATTTTTGTTGCTACTGTTGTTGTTGCTTAGCTCTAGCTTAGTTCTGATCGAACATATCTGTCACGAATGAGTATTCCAAGTATGACCATCCCATCTTTCTTTTCCAGTCACAGAGTATCAAAGACTACATTCACCAATATGTCCTTCAATTTTTAAGACAGTAGGGTGTGAGTTCACGTAGATTTCACTGTTGTTTTTAACAGGCCGGGTGACCACACAGAGCTTCCCTGTTAGCTTCACATCCCGCCTCACTGTCTCCCACATGGCTATGATCAATAAACATTAGAAAAAATTTAACTGAAGTCTGTTCTCAGAGCCTCATTTCACCAACAATTGTTTCGCTGTCACGAATAACTTACATTATGTTTTTATGAAACAGTTAAAATGTTTATTGTGTAGAAATATTCTCGTGAGAAAATTCTAAGTTTATTGAATGGAAAAAAAAGCATAAAATTATCCGAGGATGACCATAGATTTTCTTTTGTTATAGACGAACATGCTTTTGCCATTAAGTGACATATCTACAATGATAATGTGTTGGGCTGTTCTAGAAAGGTAGCCTGATGACAAATCCCTGATAATACATTACTAATATCATAAATTTATACCTGCATGAGACACTCCATCATGTAACGAATCACTAGGAGGTAAGCCATCATTTTTCATGGCAATATAGTGCATTGTAAAAAGTAGTCTAGTCCTATTTGTTTGTCACGACCTGAGGTTTGTCATGAACCTTAGGAACCTAGTCACCCGGGACGCCGGTCGGACTATGTTGATTTAGGAAGTAAAAATGTCATTCAAAAGTAGAAGTTTGTTCAATAATACCAAGAGAAAATTAGTCATTCTGATCTAATTTCAACATTCTTTTTATTTTTCATTCATAAAGTAGGTATTCTCATGAGAATGAAATAAATCACGTTCAAACGTTTTAACTGAGTTTTTCCATCTCTTGGGAGAAAAGGTGTGTTATTAGCCCCAGAAGCATGGACACAGAACATAGACCGGGAGTGAAACAATGGTGTAAAGGGGGGATGTACGAGGTGTAAACTGCATTGAGCGGCCATTTTATATACGCGTGTTTGACGTAGGCCAGGGGTCAGTAAACGTTTCCTGTCTTATTGACCCCTTCGAGGAATTTTTGATAATTTTATCGATCTGCATGAAATAAATTTCTAACATATAATTATAAAGGATAATTTCTAAAAGATACCTTGATTTGAAAACAATAATTCCCTCGTTCTTTTATGCGATTCCGGATTTTTAAGAAGAAATATTTAAAGAAATTAAATAAAAACACTTAACCAAATTGATAAAGAACAATAAAAATTTAGTTGTACCATATTGATATAGTCGGAATATTTAATGTGAAATATTTAATGTTTGGTGAATATTAGTTATTGCATCAATATTTGGTTGGAAGTTAATGAGTTTTAGCCTTAAATGACCGTGTTATTCCAGATTCAGTTAACTAATAATTCACCCTCCTTAGCGCTCGGAATCGTTTCATGTTTTTTTAATGACCCAGGGGTCAATATTATCTTTGCAGAATCCTGACGTAGACGAAAAGACGATACATTCAAGTTTCGGGGCGGGCCATTGGGTTCCGAAACGCTTAAGACGCGTCTAATTGTCACTTAAAAAAACCGAACTCAATAACTCAATATGTATTAGTCATAGCTCTTTGTAACAATTGTCAAGCTTCAGTAGACATTTCCGATATATATATATATATGTATATATGTATGTATGTATGTATGTATGTATGTATGTATGTATATATATATATATATATATATATATAATATATATATATATATAATATATATATATACATACATATACATACATATATATATATGTATGTATATATATGCATACATATATATGTATGTATATATATATGTATGTATATATATGTATATATACATGCATACACACACACACACACACAAACACACACACACACACACACACACATATATATATATATTATATATATATATATATATAATATATATATATATATATACATACATGTATATGTAAATACAGTGTACATTTAAACATATAAGAGATGAACATCATAGGACACCTAGCAGGCTAAAAAGCGTAGCCAAAATCCAAACCACTGTTGGGGAAAAAATTTCGAAATTATATATATATGTGTGTGTGTGTGTTTAGGCGCAGGAGTGGTTGTGTGGTAAGTAGCTTGCTTACCAACCACATGGTTACGAGTTCAGTCCCACTGCGTGGCACCTTGGGCAAGTGTCTTCTACTATAGCCTCGGGCCGACCAAAGCCTGTGAGTGGATTTGGTAGAGGGAAACCGAAAGAAGCCTTTCGTACATATGTGTGTGTGTGTCTGTTCGTCCCCACAACATCACTTGACAACCGATGCTGGTGTGTTTACGTCCTCGTAACTTAGCGGTTTGGCAAAAGAGACCGATAGAATAAGTACTAGGCTTACAAAGAATAAGTCCTGGGGTCAATTTGCTCGACTGAAAGCAGTGCTCCAGCAGGGTCACAATCAACTGTTTGAAACAAATAAAAGAATAACAGAAAAAAGAATGTATACATACACACACATACACGCGTACACACACGTGTGTAAATATATATGTGTGTGTGTGTGTGTATGTATGTATATTATATTACATATATATATATAAGGATAAGATCGTTAATTTAAAATAACGGTCTTATCAAGTGGCCAGCATGGAAAAAATAACCTTCAAAGGTAATAATTATTAAAATTATAAATTAGGGTATTTACGAGATACCACCATGCTGAAAATAGCAGTCAGATCATTGCTGCTATTTTCAGCATGGTGGTATCTCGTAGATACCCTAATTTACAATTTTAATCACACATATATATATATAATATTAGGGTAATAAGAATTATAGAGACTTTTATTACCAGTGGCCTGTGGCCTAGCACACTAGCCTCAGTAAATATATTTTTACTGGAATGACTTAGAAACCTTGGTCTAGGAACTAAATTAAATGGTAAACGTTTTTAATTTTCAATCCTTTCGAGAATTTATCCATAATTAGTGGTTTGAGTTTTCTACTGCTCTTTCTAGCACAAGGTTTCCTACTTGGAAGCCTCTTAATGTGTTATAATGAACACGATATTTTATATATATATATATATATATATATATATAAAACTGTAGTTGTGTGAGTGTCTGTCCCCTTCGATTTAGATTCCTAACTACTCCCACATTTTGCGGTGCAGTTTAACCAAATTCGGGTATCTTATAGTCGTGATTCATATCGAGCCCGTCTGAGTATTAGCGCGCGTCTACGATGAGTCTACGATTTTAAAAATAATTTAACATAATTTTTTATTCCATTTTAATGCATAATTTTTCGTGTGTCGATGGCGGCGGAGTTGGTGTCCATGCTCACACCTGCACCTGTTTGCTTCTCCCCCTTCTTCCCTCCCTCGTGAAGCTGTGGGGAAGGGAGTGTAAGGAAATTAACGTCGTAAAGCGTTGTCAAGGAGACCAGCGTTCTTTTAGAACAACGACTTCATGGCTTGAAGACACCAAAACAGAAATGGCTAAGAAAGCCCGAATTGGCATCTATAAGGGAAGTAACTCTCTAAAAATGCTTATATAGTTATTTCCCTTACAAACCCGAGCAACGCCGGGCGATACTGCTAGTATATATATATATATACATCTATTTATCTACCTATGTCTCTCTCTCTCTCTCTCTCTCTCTCTCGCTATGTATATATATATATATATATATATATATATACTAGCAGTATCGCCCGGCGTTGCTCGGGTTTGTAAGGGAAATAACTATATAAGCATTTTTAGAGAGTTACTTCCCTTATAGATGCCAATTCGGGCTTTCTTAGCCATTTCTGTTTTGGTGTCTTCAAGCCATGAAGTCGTTGTTCTAAAAGAACGCTGGTCTCCTTGACAACGCTTTACGACGTTAATTTCCTTACACTCCCTTCCCCACAGCTTCACGAGGGAGGGAAGAAGGGGGAGAAGCAAACAGGTGCAGGTGTGAGCATGGACGCCAACTCCGCCGCCATCGACACACGAAAAATTATGCATTAAAATGGAATAAAAAATGATGTTAATTTATTTTTAAAATCGTAGACTCATCGTAGACGCGCGCTAATACTCAGACGGGCTCGATATGAATCACGACTATAAGATACCCGAATTTGGTTAAACTGCACCGCAAAATGTGGGAGTAGTTAGGAATCTAAATCGAAGGGGACAGACACTCACACAACTACAGTTTTATATATATAGATATATATATATATATATGTATGTATGTGTGTGTGTGTGTGTGTGTGTGTGTGTGTGTGTGTGTGTGTGTGTGTGTGTCTATAAGGCATGAATCACAACATCACAGCAGGCTTTGAAATGTGACCGATAACAATTCAAATGGACGTAATTTTCGTTTCTTTTTTCTGTTTACCTGTGGCAAGTGACGATTATTCGAACAGTACAGTTCGAACATTCTTCCCTTCTGAACGAATTGATTGCACTAACCAATTGCTCTGCTACGGTTAGGGAACTGGACCGATTTCCATCAAGTTGGTATGTCTAACAGTTACAGAAATAGAACAATGAGTCAATAGTTACATTAATGAAACAAGCGTTATATAACACATTCTCTCTCTCTCTCTCTCTCTCTCTCTCTCTCTCTCTCTCTCACTTTCTCTCTCGCTTTCCCCCTTTTCTCTCTCTCTCACACATATACCCACACTCTTTGTCTAAACGTATGTATATTACTACATAAGTGTATACATACAAAGATGCATGCATTCATATGAATGTGTATGTATGTATTTGTGTGCGTGTGTGTCTGTGTGTGTATGTGTGCGTGTGTGCATCTGTGTGTGAGTGCGTGTGTGTGTTTGTGCGCGTGTGTGCATCTGTGTGAGTGCGTGTGTGTGTTTGTGCGCGCGTGTGTGTGTGTGTGTGTTTGTGTGTGTGTGTGTGTGTGTGTGGTGTGTGTGAACGTATGTGTGTGTTAGGGTGTCCGGAAAGTCATTGCATATTTTGCATCTTTCCCGAGGAATAAGGCTTGACACAGTTTTCAACATCTTTGTTTTTGAAGCTTCTGCTGCGCATAAGATACTCTACTGATCGAAACACGTTATAATCCGAAAGTGCTAAAGTCAGTGACTATGGGAAATGTGGAAGATCTTCACATCTCAACGGCCTCATCTTTCTTGGGTTCGTTTTGTACGTTGGGGCCTTGCGTTGTCTTACAGAACAACTTCTCTGTTTACCAAACATGGACATTTTCGATGTGATGCTTCATTTAGACTAGTGGTTCTCGACCAGGGTGCTTATGACCCCCGGGGCTCCATAAAAGATCTTTTGGTGGGGCCACACTAGTAAAAAAATAGGTTGGTGATCCACAGAAATATTTTAGGTGTCCATGCAAAGCTTTTATTTAAATGTATCTATTGTAAGAAACAGCTAGGTTTCTTTCTCTAACGTTTTACCTACGCAAGTCAATGAAAGAAGTCTCAATAAAACTAGTTTTTAAACATCGAATGGCTATGGTTGTCCACAAGAACAAAATAGTAATCAATGGGGTTTACAGATAAAAAAATGGTTGGAAACCACTGATTTAGACTATCAATTTACAGGAAATAAGCTCTCATAGTATTATAAAAAAATATAAATCCGCCCTTTTAAAGCCTAGCCAGGCTCATGGGCCCGGTTTCCCGGTTTCTATGGCGTATGTGTTCCCCAGCTGGACGGGATGCCAGTCCATCGCAGCGTTACTCATTTTTGCCGGCTGAGTAGACTGGAACAACGTGAAATGAAGTGTTTTGCTCAAGAACACAACGTGTCGCCCGGTCAAGGAATCGAAACCACAATCTTACGATCATGATGCTGACACCCTAACCACTAAGCCACGCGCCCCCACTCTCATAGTAATGGTCTTTCTTAATTTCAGTGATACAAAATGAACAACATTTCCTGTAACATTTGATGCATAGCATCGTGTTTTGCAGATGAAGTCTTAGCTTCGGTGTTTGCACTGGTTTCTCATTTACTTATAATCGTTGATGTTTTTTGTCTTGTTCTGTTGACATGCTGGATCAATTTTTCATCGCAGTTTCCAAATAATGCAGAAAATAGATATTGTTATTTCCTGTTCAAGAAACGATGCAGATGGTAGAACGTTGAGTATACGAGAAAGCCAAATCCTCTCTTTGTACACTTTCCAATTCTTGTGAGACATTCGTGGACAGTTGAACTCAATGCATTCAGTTTATGCACCAAATCTCTCATGCTTTAAAAAAGATCTGATTCAACAGTTTCTCTCAAAGCGTAATTCCTGTTGTTGATCAGAAAAATCATAGCTGTCATTTTGAACTTTTTGAACTCATAAACAACACTAACAAGCCTTCACTGCTTCGATATATTACTCCGCAAATGTTTTTCATTGCCAGTGTAACAATTCTAATCATTCGAAATTCATACGGTAAACAAAGGCGGATATGCTGCTCTTTAATGTCATCTTTATCTTCCAAGGGATTAAGCATTACTATACGTTATAATAAACATTACTGGATAAAAAATGTTGATAAACGAGAACTAGATACCTAGTTGTCGTTTTCTATCATTTAAGCGTCGTCATCCCTTAGTTGGCCGACAAATTTATTGCAGTGAAATACGTAATTACCTCCCGAATAGCCATTTATGTTATCTCTTATTATAAAAGGCAGATTTTATCTGCCTCCCTTTGGGAGTTATACAAATCTACAATATAGCATTTCTTCAATTACAATTTACCTAGCAATTTTAAGAGTACAATGCATCGCGTCATCCCAGGTCCAGTTTTTAAAATTTAAACTCCAATTAAGCATAATTTACAGAAAACTCACATTCTGGTGTGTGTGTCAAATGCTTTTCTTAGTCTGGTTTACACCACACGCAAACGCACACACACAGTGGGCAACGAATAAAGTGAAACTAGATGTAATATTTGTTTCTCTCTATCACGCTGATAGATACATGAGTAAAATGTATGGGAAGCTAACACATAAGTGTGAGTGAAAATGTTCTTGGAAGAGAGTAAATAGCCAGAGATAGTGATTTGAGGAACACTCATACATACATACATACATACATACATACATACATACATACATACATACACACACACACACACATACATACATACACACACACATACATAATACACACATACATACATACATATACATACATACATACACACACACACACACATACACACACACACAGTATTGAAGCTTGAGAACAATCAGATACATTTGCAACACATCTGTTGAAAATATTATTGTTCACACAGATACATATACATATATACATACATACAGACAGACAGATAGACACACACACACACACACATGATCCAGCATGGCCACAACCTCATGGCTGAAACATATAAAAGAATAACAGAATATAAATGTGTGCATGTGTGTGAGAGAGAGAGTGTGTGTGTATATGTATGTATGTATGTATGTATGTATGTATGTATATATATATAATAATGCGTTTTTTTCAACAGCTTGAACTAAAAGTCAGAGGGGAATGGGATAAACTACTTATATTAACTTGCTATAAAAGCAGGTAGTAATTTTATCTTGTCCTTATTCATAGTGCAAGTTTTGAAGAGTGCATTTCGATTTTAACAGCTATTTTTTTCAAAGCTATATTGGAACAGCCTAGAAGACGAGCCTCATCCTGAAAGATCTGTAGAACTCGACAAGGACATCCTGAAAACCCTGGTGGAACAAAATCTCATCGTAACTGTTGAGGAACTAGCAGAGAAGCTTGGATTTGGTCATTCAACCATTCATTGAGACCTGTGTGCTATCGGAAAAGTCAGCAAATTGGGTCAATGGGTTCCTCACGAACTTTCCGAGTCTAATTGCATGCAGAGAGTGAATGTATGCTTTTCTTTGCTGTCACATCTCACCACTACTGCGCTATGTATATCTATATATATAAAACTGTAGTTGTGTTAGTGTCTGTCCCCTTCGATTTAGATTCCTAACTACTCCCACATTTTGCGGTGCAGTTTAACCAAATTCGGGTATCTTATAGTCGTGATTCATATCGAGCCCGTCTGAGTATTAGCGCGCGTCTACGATGAGTCTACGATTTAAAAATAATTTAACATAATTTTTTATTCCATTTTAATGCATAATTTTTCGTGTGTCGATGGCGGCGGAGTTGGCGTCCACGCTCACACCTGCACCTGTGGGGAAGGGAGTGTAAGGAAATCAACGTCGTAATGCGTTGTCAAGGAGACCAGCGTTCTTTTAGAACAACGACTTCATGGCTTGAAGACACCAAAACAGAAATGGTTAAGAAAGCGTCTACATGAGTCTACGATTTAAAAAAAAATTTACCATCGTTTTTTTCCATTTTAATGCATTTTTTCGCTATTATATAAGGGAAGTAACTCTCTAAAAATGTCTACGATGAGTCAACAATTTTTCAAAAAATTTACCATCATATTTTTTCCATTTTTAATGCATTTTTTGCTATTTTTTGGCTATAACTCTCTAAAAATGCTTATATAGTTATTTCCCTTACAAACCCGAGCAACGCGGGCGATACTGCTAGTGTATTATATAAAATCCGTTCTGTGTGTATGTGTGTGTGTGTATGTCTTCTAGGATCTCGGGCATCCTCCATCCGATTGCGCTCAAATTTGATATGTAGATACCGACGGTATCAGGGCGTGTATAAGTCTTGAAAAAATTGCAAAAATTAATTCCAGGTGAGAATGCGATCGATAAAGCCGTGGGAACGTGCATTTGTATGCGCAAGTACATCAGCTGTTGCGATCGATACTACGCGTACGCGAGAAAAATGCACGGTGTCTCAAATTTAGGTTAAATCAGTGTTTTTACAAAGGGGAGGCCTATGGGACAATCGGACAAGTTGTTTTGAGAAAATTTGGCTTAAATGTTTGACAACTCAGCGCCGTCCATTGGACGGGGGCGTTTTGCTCGTGTGTGTGTATATATATATATACACACACACATATATGTATACATATGTATATATCTATATAGTTGGTGCATGTGTATGTGTGCGTGAATGTGTGCGTGCGCGTGTATGAGTTTTGTAAGAGAGATAATTTGTGTTAAACAAAGTAAAATGCTCTCGTCCAAATTGTTACCCGCTGAATATTCAGGTTTATATGATAACTTCCAAAGTTTCAAACGCTATAAATTGTCCATATTGATATTAAATACAATTCACGAGCAATTGTTAAATTTATAGAACGTAAAATATTAATATACGTGCTTATATATGTTAAATGGATAGGTAAATTTTTTTTTCTCAACTCTGGTGTTACGTCACACAAAAGCATAGACAGACTAAAAAGTGGTCGACATCTCGTTGTTTATGGGTCTATGAAAGATTTCAATTGCAGTAGCAGTTGTAATGTAAAAGAAAAAAAAAAACGTTATTTAAAAAAATTGGCGCAGGCGTGGCTTTATTGGTGCAGGGACGGCTTTATAGGCGCAGGCGTAACTTTATAGGCGCATGTGTGATATTATAGGCGCATGCACGGCTTTAAAAGTGCATGGCTGGCTTTATAAGCGCATGCAGAGGTGTGTGGTTAAGGAGCTAGTTTTCCAACCTTGGTGACTTAGATTCAGTGTTACTGCGCAGTACCTTAGGTAAGTGTCTTCCACTATAGCCGCAAGCCGACTAAATCCTTGTGAGTAGATACAGGGGACTGAAACTCAATGAAACCGGTTGCATATATATATAAGGACTAAAAACAAGACTAGTCAAAAGAGCTGTTGAACCTAATGTAGGTTCAATGACTATCCTGTAATAACACGAGTTCTCAGAACTTCCTGGTTGGTGTTCGGCGTGCTGGAAAACCACTGGGAGTGAGGTACTCATGAGCTTTTGTTAAAGCATGTCTCTTGGAGAAAGTCACTCTGATATAAAACCAGGAATGTATGTGAATGGTATTCGACACTTCTGGGATCATGACGCTCCAAAATTCCTGAGTCTGACCCAATTTGGCACTAGATACTTGTCCTAACTTGTCTCTGAATCATGCCAGTAGGGTAGAAAGGGCTGTGAGATGCTGTGAAAGCCTTATTTAACCTAAAATTTGGGGTTGCACAATCGCCAGCGAGGTCGAGTAGGAGGGCGCTACAGGGAGCATAAAAGTCGCGGGTGCGAGCCCGGGTGAATTTGACCACGGGTGCCATACGTTTATGCACTGGAATTGCTGACATTTTGCATGGGTAATGGTCAGTGGTGGTTTTTCTCGGTCACGAGTGGATAGCCATCATCATGAATGTGTACGTGTTTGTGCTTGTACCCCACCACCGCTTCACGGCTGGTGTTAGTTTATTCGCACAAATTAGTAGTTCGGCAAAAGGGGCCGATTGAATAAGAATCAGGCTAAAAAAAATTAGCACAGGGATTAATCTATTCGACTAAACCCTTCAAAGCGTTGCCCCAGTATGGCTGCAGTCTCATGTCTGAAACAAGTTAAAGATAAAAGCAAGAGAATAGGTGTATGAAGTTATAGTGGAGAATCATTTAAAATGGCATTTCTTTAATGTTTTCTCGAAACTATTAAAGCCATTTCTTCATTATCTTACCATTAAAATTTCAAGGGACGGCTGATAAGCAATCAGTTATAGAGTGTTTTAGAAGCCTTTACTATCTTCACTTTAAGTCCACCGTTTTTCACATGACTAAGCGAAATACTAAGCTTTCTTTAAAAATCCTTTCCTGCCTAGGTTTTCGCTTAAATCACAAACCTTCAGTAGTTTTCATTGAATTACAATCACACAAGCATCACACAAACTTCATTCACCTATTTGTTTCCCGCTCGTTCAGTTGTGTGCATGAGGAATATACTTAATTTTGCACACCTCCATTCATGGCTGAGTCGCTGTGATTTAATACTGAATCATCTGAGTGTACCTTTGTATGTGTGTGTATATGCGTGTGCGGGTGTGTTTGCTCGTGTGTGTGTGCGTGTGCGTAGGTGCGTGCCTGCGTGTGCGTGTGTGTGCGTGTGTATGCGTGTGCGGTGTAGTGCTACGTTCTATCTCGGGAAAGAGATTTGTCTACCATCTGCTTAACGTCATGAAATGGAATTAAGTTCTTGAGACTCTCAATTTCCGGGAACATTTACATCAGTCTTGCTGTTTTTTTTTTGGGGGGGGGGGGGTAAATAAGGGCTAAAACTCATCACTTCTGTTCAGACAGCTGAAGAAAAGAAATATAAAATTCACTGGTTTATAGAAAACAAAAGAAAATAGAATCATGTACTTACTGATGACAAAGAGATGCGTATTTCAACGTGTTGGATATTGTCTTTTAATAATTCAGTTAAACCATGATGAATGTACTTTGAGAATACAGGTTTATAACGAATCAGGTTTCTCGTAAGCGAGAAATATTCTTCAAAAGTTTTCCATATTGCAGTTTGATTTGATGTGACTGACATAAGTTTATCGCTGTTGAATATAATTGAGTTGATCAACCTTCGGAGAGAACAAAGACAAAAAAGAAAAAGTTTCCAAGTTTGCTAGAAATAATCAAACATAAAGATTGCTTTTATTATTTGTGAAAAGAAATACATAACTAATTCTTCACATAAACTTACACACACAAGCATGCGCTCACACTCACTCACACATAAACTCATACTCGCGCACGCAATCACCCCAGCGCATCCTTGACGTTGGTCCTCCCTCACCATACACCAAATTCAGAATAAGTCAGTACTCGAGTTCTTTCAATCCACAAAGAGACGGCGGGCATTTCGTGGCGGCGAACGGCGTATATACGCACGTCTGTAACAATAAAGTAGCCCCACTTCTGTTGGCCTCATCACACAAAAGGTGTAGCATAGGCAAGAGTAGTCAAGAATCAGTGGCCGTTTGTACTTCATTCTCCGTTGTTGCAGTGTGAAAGAGGTGAAGCCTTAGACATCTTTGAAAGCGAAGAAAGAGTAACAGAGTGCAAGCTTTACATACTCGCATATATGTAAAGCTAATACTCAGAAAGATGTCACCAACTCACATCTGAAATTTCAGGGATGATAATATTAATAGTTATAAAACTGATCATGTTCTATAATGATAGAACATGTATTTCTTTACATTAGAGAATCCAGGATTGGTTTTTGTTTCTTAGAGAAGTGTAACATCGTATTGGGGCATTTTGCAATTTTAAACAAAAGATCAGAATTAGTGAATTCCTGCAGATATATCCATTGATATTTATTGGAGAATTTGCAAATGCTAACTGGCTAAAATAGTATATTTCCTACCACAAAGAGTGCCATTCTCTGAAAATGGCGTCATATTAAAACAACAACAACAACAACAACAAATCCTTCAGTTGTTCATCAACACTAAAACTGCACTAACACCAGTCACTTGTATTGATTTTGTGTTTTACATATGAGATACAAAAGGCATGAAGCTATCAAATATTTTAAAATGTGAATGGTGAGTATATCACGTGTTCTACATTTAAATAATGAGTAGAGAACACTTGACATAAAGAATATTTTGGTAACTGGTCAAAACTCAATGACCAATCATATTTTTGCCTGTATATTGTCATGCTACTTCTCTTCTTCAATCGTTTGAATTATCGGCAACGGGAGACTCAGATGCAAGAAACTTCAGTTTCTAGGAAAATTTGAAAGTATATTGTATATATAGGTATTTTTCTTCTTTGATAAACATGATCGTTCACTAACTCATCCTCTCTCTCTCTCCCCACCTCTCTCTCTCTGTATGTATGTAGATGTATATATACACACGTGCACACATGTAAAAAGCATACATACATATACAAATGTGAGTAAATATATATTTATACAGACACACACACATACACGCACGCTCGCCATGATAGATCGTTAGCCACTACACACATTTTTTCTCTTCTTGTTTCTCTCCTTGTTTTTTCTGTGTCCCTTTCTGTAGAAGAGCGTAGGCTCGAAACGTAAAAGACTTTTTCTATTCCTGAGCGTTATACTAATACATCTGCTTGTTTTGTACACCACCTGTCTTCGTCTTTTGTTTTTTCGTAAACTCTCCCTATATATATATATATATATTATATATATAATATATATATATATATATATATATATATATATATATATATATATATATATATATATATATATATAGGCGCAGGAGTGGCTGTGTGGTAAGTAGCTTGCTAACCAACCACATGGTTCTGGGTTCAGTCCCACTGCGTGGTACCTTGGGCAAGTGTCTTCTGCTATAGCCTCGGGCCGACCAAAGCCTTGTGAGTGGATTTGGTAGACGGAAACTGAAAGAAGCCTGTCATATATATGTATATATATATGTATGTGTGTTTGTTTGTGTGTCTGTGTTTGTCCCCCTAGCATTGCTTGACAACCGATGCTGGTGTGTTTACGTCCCCGTCACTTAGCGGTTTGGCAAAAAGGGACCGATAGAATAAGTACTGGGCTTACAAAAAAAGAATAAGTCCCGGGGTCGAGTTGCTCGACTAAAGGCGGTGCTCCAGCATGGCCGCAGTCAAATGACTGAAACAAGTAAAAGAGTAAAAGAGTATATATATTATACATACATATATGAAAAGGATCGTTTTCTGGATTCTTCGCCAAGAATCAAAACCTTAGTCTATATATTTCTGTAAGCTCCTTTCTATTGTTCTTGGCATTCGTACTGGGAAATTTATGAGAATCAGCTGTCATACGTAGATAAGTACTTTATTTTTTAACTGAATATCTGAGATTAAATTCACTTCAACACTGATAAACACATTCACCATCTTCTGTTATCTCCACTTGCTTCTAAATTTCGCACATGCACAAATACGGAAGCCAAAGAAAAATCTCTCTCTTTCATTCTGTACCTTTACCGAAGAAGTACTTCTCTGTTTCAGTTGACAACTCTGTGAAGGTGCATGCTCTCTCTTTCGCTCGATACCTTGCTGAAAGAACTATTCTTTTGTCTGGCATCTCGGTAAATGAACATGATGTCTCTTCGAAGCACTTACCCCTGATGCAAACATTACCAAAAGTATTCGAGCCTTGTCGTTACTAAAACCTTCTTAACACTTAACACAGCAGACTGATGCAGCCTTTGTATACTATTCCTAACGACGGACTGTGACGGATAAATAAAATCTTTAAGAAGTAACTGTTTTACTTTCAATTGATTCATTTTGTGCACACTGTGCCACAAAGTTTAAATAATCTACCAAAATTAGCAACAACTACATCCATTGCATCTATAACCAACATTTAACTGTTGCATTTATATGTATAGTGCATTTGTGTATAAGTACATGTGTATAGAGTATATACGGTAGACTCACCCATCGAAGACGGCGTATGAGTGTTCAGCATTTTGCCGAACGATCTGCATGAATGATTTGTTTATAGTGATCAAATGTATGTGCCGTACATTAGCTCACTCCCGCCATCAAATCGACGTTGTTTGAACAGGTGCACGGTCTACCACGCATCAGGTGTCGAAGTGATCACAGAACAACGTGATATAAAGTATCTTGCTCAAGAACACAACGGTCTAAGAATAGGGAATACAACTCCCTAACCACTAGGCTATATGTGTGTGTGTGTGTGTGTGTGTGTTTGTGTGTGTGTTACACATCTGAATGTCGAGTCCGTGTAACATGAGAAGTAAATAAACACGTAAACAATAACAATGGCTTTCATTTGGTTGTCTATCCCATTAGAACCCAAACTACGCACAACAGTGTGTGTAATGAATAAGGAGAAAATGGAGTGGTAATTAATAAAATACTATTTATTAATTATAAATTATGAAAACCTCTCTGACAGCAGTTTCGATTCAGTAATCTTTAGATAATTAATTTATAAAATTAAAATCATTCTAAGATGAATCTGTTAAGAGGTAGTAAAGATATACCGATTAGAAATACTTGTTGAGATAAAGGCTACAAGATCGTTAACTAACGATTGTTTATTAATTGCCTCTCCATTTTCTCCTTATTCTTTTAATACATAAATATATGAACCACGGTTTATATGGTTATCTTATAGTTGAACTTTCTATAGATTGGTAACTAACCAGTGTTTTCATTGGATTTATGATCCCTTAATGAGGTTTATTACCTTTACTTGATTACATATATATATATATATATATACACATACATACACACACATATATATATATACATACATACATACATACATACACACACACACACACACACACACACACAACACACACACACCACACACACACACACACACACATATATATATATATATATATATATATATATATATATATATATATATATACAGGGTTAGTCAAAAGTAGCGCCCAATTCGTGTTTTAGGGTTGATATGTATGACTTCCCAGTTAGGAGATTCCTTTGACCTTTAATCCTTGTTTTACAGGTTGGGCTATCAAAGTATATTAACGACGTGATACATGATCCAAAGCTGTCAGTAATAACCTGAAAAAAAACAAAGAAAGTCATGACTTCCTAGAAACTGGGTACTACTCAGCCTGTATACACACACACACACACACACACACACACACACACACACACACATATATATATATATATATATATCATTAAAAACATGATACATGATGCAGGTTTAGTAGCTTTCAAAGCAAAACAACAAAGAAAGGCATGATTTCTCAGAAACTGGGCGCTGCTTTTGACTCACTGTCGTTACTGTCCTGTTTTTGTTACCATCTTTATCCCTCCGCAAAAAGATCTCAAATTTTATTTAATTTGCTTTTCGCGGGAAGGAAAGTTTCTATCGAAGATGCGCGTCGCCTTCACCTTCGAAACGCAGAGTAGATGAAACCATGGCGACTGAAGAAGGGGAATTTTCCTTGTGTTATTTGTCCTGTACTCTAATTTTTCGTTGTTTAAGAAAAATGTCCAGTTCCTTGGTTTTGTGTTTATGTTTTCGTTTCTCATTGTGTTCGACGTTTTTTTTGTGTCCTGTACCCATATATGCATGTATATATACATGTAGAGGTAGGTACATACATATATGTATGTATATATGCATATGTTTTATTTATTAATTTTATATATATATATATATATATATATATATATAAGCATGTATGTATGTATGTATGTATGTATGTATGTATGTATGTATGTATGTATGTATGTATGTATGCATGTATGTATGTGTGCGTGTGTGTATGGTTGTGTGTGAATATTTATCTCGATGTGAATGTATAATCTGTGGTTGTGTGTAGGCGCGCGGCTGTGCGTGTATTTGTATCAGCGTTCGGTCGCACAATCCTGCAGTAGAATATCGTTTGTTTTGGTTGTGTCTCTTTCATCCTAAAAAAATTGAATAAACTAAACGACTAGTTATGATATCATCGGTTAAATTCATATAAAGCAGTGTCCCAGTATATCGACCTAAGTGCTGTAATTGAATTCTGTAAATCAAAATAAATCTACTTACATCTTATCGAAAGCTTTCGCACCCTCAGTATAATACTTTCTGGCGTAGCAGACACGTTCCCAGCTACAACCTAAGATATAAAACAGGAAATTAATGTTGCTTTCATGTTTATCATGTTCTAGAGCAGTGCTTTTCAATCATTTTGCTGGAGCGGAACCCCAAGGAAACATTCCACTGGCTCGGGGAACCCCTGTGCAATAATTTAATAGTCTTCTGCACAGGAGAATTAAAAATTACTGCCGATTTTAGCAGTTTTGTAACTTCTTGCGGAACCCCTGAACTGTACTGGCGGAACCCTAAGGTTCCGCGGAACCCTGGTTGAAAACCACTGTTCTAGAGGGCATTGTTAATATGTAAGTATAAACAAATCTGTCACCGCCAATTCTCCATCACTGTCATTGGCGCCTATTTTCATTTCGCTTTGGAACCATGTTGCTGAACCTTCGAGGGAACCTCTACGTGGTCATTTCATTTGCTAGAAGTACCAACCAAATTTTCTCTCAAATGATATAACACTGTCTTGAAACGGCAGGTACACATTGAATAACGTAGTTCTAAAAAAATGTAGATTCTCCTGTCGTAGACGACAGATTTTCTGCAATATCTTCCTGGACAACCTATACAGGTAATTTGCTTATAGTGATCAGATGTTGGGACTGTCCATTTGCTCATTCCTTCCGTCAAGTAAACCTTACCTGTACAGGTGCTCAGTGTACCACACGTCAGTTGTTGAAGTGATCGCAGAACAACGTAAAATGATATTTTGTTGAAGAATATAACGCATCATACGGCAATCGAAACCGCAATCTTGCGATCAAGAGTGCTACACCATAACTACTAAGCCACCTGAATGCACTATGTTAACAAAGCAAGATGGCCATGAGTCTATTAAATCAGATCTGATTTGGATCTAGACAGAAACGTACAATTTTTAAGTAATATACACATGTTGACAAAAGACGCGCTCACACACACACATACACACGCATGCACACACACACACACACACACACACACACACACACCACACACACACACACACATTTAACACGCACTACACACACAAAATAGGACAGCGAAAGGCCTTGAAAATACAGATCTATGACATGTAGCAATTAAATCTTCTACCAACGAATTGCTCACTGCTTTCTACCATGAGAAGTAATACGTTTAAAATAGGCATGCATCATAGCGGAAGAGATAAACACCAGGCGGATCAATAACCAACTCGACTTCGATCCCAAGTTGTAGCCTGGGATATATATATATATAAGTTCAGCAAAATTTAGATTCAGATGAATATGGTACTTAAGTCAGAGGCACCAGAATTTTGTATGGTATTATCCATATAAATCCGTGGGATGATTATAATCAAAATAAGCAACAAGTATATCTGAGGTAATTTGGTACAATCGTTTCATGCTACTTCATTTTATTAAACATTGTAAACTGATGTAATATTTACACTGTTTAATAAAATGAAGTAGCATGAAACGATTGTACCAAATTACCTAAGATATACTTGCTGCTTATTTTGATTATATATATAAATGATAGAGCAGTGTCTATTTGCAGATGTGCGACAATGCTGCACAGGGTATGAATTATGAGCAGCTCTAATAATGCAAACATTATTGATACCAGCAAGTAGAGTCTACAGTATTTGCATTTTTACTACAAACCAGCGATCACAATTCCTTCCAAGTTGACTCGGGAATAGGGTGTTGAGGAGCTGCAAAATACAACGAAATATCGATATCCACAGTTTTCGATCATTCACAGAGCGAGTTGTCTCACCTGGTTTGAGGTATTCAGTGTTTTTCAACATTCAGCGTCTTAGCGGAACATTCCACTTGCGCTATCCCGCAGTTAAGGAGAGCATAAACAAAACACATACAGTATGTGTGTATGTATGTATGTATGTATGTATGTATGTATGTATGTATGTATGTATGTATGTATGTATGTATGTATGTTTATATATATATATATATAATTATTACAATTTTGGAATTTTACCAATAGGACCACAACTTCAATTTCAGGACAACCTCATTTTCTGGAGTAAACATGGAAAGTTATATCCAAAATACTAATCTAATAATATAAGCATTTTAAAGCCTACTATAACGTACAATAAAATAAAGTACAATAGAATTAATGAAAAATTATTTAAACATATTTTTTAAAAATATATATACCCGACCTGTTATTAGTCTGTGGGGAAAGAAGATAATATTAATCAACGCTACACGGGTTTCTGCCCTGGTGGTTTGTTTTACCAGGCTATACCTAATACATAAATCCACCAGTGCGTCCTCAGGCTATTTTTCTTTTTTTTTTTTTGTTTTCATTATTGTCAACGGATCCAACTTAATCCTACAAATTCCAAGATATCTTAATTAATTAATTAATAATAATAATAATAATAATAATAATAATATAATAATAATAATAATAATAATAATAATAATAATAACTATAGCCCATCTTTTATACCAATACATTGTTTTGTCTTGGTATAAAAGATGGGCTACAGCAAATATTCTGCTCAATACCACAGATTTGCTTGTCAGTTGTTTGACTTTAACCAGTTGAGGATGTCCCTTAGTGGCTGACGATATGTGCATCTCTGATCACGAGCAGAAGTAATGGGGGAGCATCATAGCCATGTGTTGAGAAGGATTCTTTGGGGTTTGAATTAAAAATTCATAAAAATTTAATAAAATTAAACACCTAAAGCTACAATAGCGGTATATATATATATATATATATATATATATATATATATATATATATATATATATATATATATATATACACATATATATACATATATATATATATATATATATATATATATATATAATATATATATATATATATATATATATATATATATATTATATATATATATATATATATATATATATATAAAGTGCTAAACATTAAAAAACCCTCATCGACTATTTTATAAACACGTCAAATTAAACCTCCTATCTATATAAACTTTACGGAAATTAATAATTTA
This sequence comes from Octopus sinensis, assembly GCF_006345805.1. Classification (NCBI taxonomy): domain Eukaryota; kingdom Metazoa; phylum Mollusca; class Cephalopoda; order Octopoda; family Octopodidae; genus Octopus; species Octopus sinensis. The sequence continues at coordinate 92,859,891 of NC_043003.1, forward strand.
TTGTGAAATTTACCCCTATCGATACTAGTATATATTACCATTATTATGTCAAACGTAAGTTAATAATATTTAAAAAGTCTTTCATATTTAGAGCTTGGTGAATTCAGCTGTTGACAGTTAAATGTTTATACCACAGACAAATCTGTTGAATGTGACGGAATGTTGATCCTTTAGAACACCACAGATTTAGTTACCTAAGATATAAAAAATGAGTTTCGTTTTTCATTTTTCTTATTTTGAAATCTAAATCAACGGACCGAATATTTTGCAATAAAAATCGAGTATCCACTACTAGAAATGTTTAAGTAGTTACTTCTTTGGATCAACATTCTCTGCATTATAGACCTGTTTAAGTGGGACTGACTCGAAAACAAGAACAAGCAACAACTATAACAACAACAAAAACAACAACTATAACCATCACCGGAACAACACACGCACACGCACACGCACACACACACACACGCAAGTGCATACATAACGAGTGACCGAATGTTAGATAGACTTGCCACTTACCTTTTGTCGGTTTTGGTAATTTCGGGCAAAATAGGAATTTGAAAACTATTTCCCTTTGCCGATCCCAACACATGTAACAATTCGGCATGTAAGTGACAAATGAGACAAGCCAGTCAACACTAGTCATTGCAGTGCCGTGGACATGGAGCACACCACCTAATAATAATGAATAATAATAATGATGATGATGATAATAATAATAATAATATAATAATAATAATAATAATAATAATAATAATAATAATAATAATAATCCTTTCTACTAAAGCACAAGGTCTAAAAATTTGGGGAAGGGTTAGGGTTAGGATTACATTTTTGAAATCACATTCAGTTAATAAATATTTCTAAATGATTAAAATATGATTAAAATATTGTGTATGTTAAAAAGATGACGTTTTGTTTTTAGTGAGCGCGAAGACTTTGTGTGTGTATATGTCACAGATAGCGGACGTGTGTTTGTGCTGATTGACACGCCATGATATTCATTATATATGTGTGTATTCTGTATGTGTGTATGTGTGTTAACATTACAGAAGCGATGTTTTTTTTCGTCAAGAAATAACAAACAAAATTGTGTTTAATCGTTTCTCCTTAATAAATAGAGTCCCAAATATCACAAAAATTTGCACTGCACTGCCGAAGGTAAGTATGAAAATAAATATGCAAAAAACAAAAGAAAAGATAAAATATACTATTTCTGAGATATTTCGAGTACACACAAGCATATCTAGAGTTTTAGTATTATCAAGATTGTAATGCATTGTTTCTTCGAATTAGGGTTGGAGTTGAAAGTCGACTAACTGTAGTCTAAGTTGAACCATTCAAACACGTTTAATTTCATATCCTTGAAATCCACCTTATCAGTATATTTCATAAATTGTTTTGACTATTTCTCTCTCTACATTGCCCCTCACGACCCTTATATCTTCTTCTATAAAATTGCTTTATGAAATGTTCAACTTCAAACACTTTTTTCGCTTTAGGGAAGTGTTTGAAACATTTCCTTTCTAAATTGCATTGAAATATGCTGAGTTTATTCTATAAATTCTTGATCAAGTCAAACACTATGTCAATAGATTTCCAAAACCTTGCTCTTTTAATACTAAGTTCACGCAGTAAGCAATAACAATTTCGTAAAAAAAAACATGATTTTACTAAGAAAAATGATTTAATTGAAGAAAGTCCTGTTCAATGCTTTCCATGTATAAAAATTGACCGATTTCATTCAAACACTTAATGAAACGTCCAAGTACTTGATTATGATTCAACAATGGTTTGTAGAATGCTTAATTCTATAAACCATTGTAAACAGAATCGACTTCATTTAAAAGTAAATTGAAGTTTCATTTGTGTAAAACCCAGGCAGTTGTGAAATTGGTCATTTTTGTCACGACTCTCTTCACGCCATCGAAATACACATCATTAAAATCTTTAAAAATTCACTTTGGCGCACAGTACTTTGTTTTGAATAATACAATTATACAAGAGAAATAAATAACAGTATGACCCTGAAAATTACTTAACAGAAATAACATTTTTGTCTTTCTGTTTATGGTATATCATCAGTCGCAATCAAAATTGTCTTTGAGAAATCTATGTCTCACACGAAACATTTTAACAACAAAGCTACGTATTTCCCTGGTGTGTTTTGAGGCAAATTCATTTCATCAGTTTCTCATGCATAGAATCTCGGTGAAAATATCATGAAATAATGACTAATAGAGGCTTTGATGTAATATCAGTAGAAAAAAAAAATCTTGCAAGTAATTAAATGTTCTTGAATTTTTTAGCATTTATTTTCATAACACTGTCTTTAATAGTATATTTTGATTACAGCAAACTCATTCATAAGGTGCATAAAACGTCCTTATTATTGCTATCAAATAAAAGGGTGCTCATTTTTTTTAAAAAAAGCGCATCCTTAGTGATTTTTCCGTGAATAACAATGGTGTGAAATACTAAAACTTGTAGCTACTGAATAGAAAAGTCCTGCCAAGAATTGAAAAATAAGCTCTCTGATTTCAAGTTCTTGCGCTTTAGATTTTGGGATACATATTCGTTGTGCACTTTAACAGTCTTCTTGTTCCAGGATGGACTGGGGCGTAGTGTCAAAGCACCAACTTTTCTACATCACCTCCCAACTAGAACGATGTTAATCAAATTTATCAACACTGTTGTTCAGTTCGCCAATCTTGAAAATCGCACCAACTCCCATTTTTCATAGTTTAATTTTATATTACTCGCTGATTTCGCGGTGATTGGTTTGAGAAAATAGAAGGGAAAATTTGAAAAAGAAAGCGAGTTACATGAACTTATAACATCGTGTTAGCTTGTGCAAGTGGCTAATGATGATGAACACTAATTTGTTAATGTAAGCGACTTTTAATTAATGAGTTGTAACATAAAGAATTGTATTAAGGCGGTGAGTTGGCAGAATCATTAACACGCCGGTCAAAATGCTTAGCGGCATTTTGTTCGTTACGTTCAGAGTTCAAATTCCGCCAAGATCGACTTTGCCTTTCATTCTTTTTGAGGTCGATAAAATGAGAGGAAGCTGAGTACTGAGGAAGAAGTAATCGACTTAACTCCCTCTCCCGAAATTACTGGCCTTATGTCAAAATTTGAAACCAATACAAAGAACTGCATCCTAGATATCACTAAAATACATTAAAAAAATACTAAAATGTTGAAAGTTTTAAAATTCTTGGTTTAATCTAGAATGTTCATTATATAACATGAAATTGTTATATTTATTTCAATATCTATTGCATGTCTCCTAAGAACTTGTGGCATGACACTGCTGATCTGAAATACTCTATGCAAGGATCCCATGATCACTCTACAGCCACATTGTTTCGGCTCCAGTTCCCTTGCGTGGCACTTAGGGCAAGTATCTTTTATCATGGCCCTCGGACTTTGTCAATGAATTTGGTCGATGAAAACTGTGTGGGAGCCCGTCGGGTAAACGTAATTCAGACACGCGAGCATGTCTTTGTGTATATCCCTCTACCGTTTGAAAACTGAAGTTCGTTTGTTGACGTCCCCGCCCGTTACTCAATGGTTCTTCAATCAAGAGAGATTAAGCAGTAGAAATGAACAAAAAATACTGGGGTCGATATTTTGGACTAAACTCTTGAAGGCAGTGCTCCATCTTGGTCGTAGTCTAATGACTGAAACAAGTAAAAAAAATAAAAGTATTTATCGAATTTTTTATCGAAACTTTTCTGCTACAAACTTCAGACCTCTTGTACACATAAAATATGAGTTTACCGTATGCATTACTCTATTACAATCTCATCCTACGACATTATAAATTAAAAACTCATACTATAATAAAGAAATAATCTTTATTACAGACACAGTTGAATTACATCACGAATATCTCACCGACTTTTTCTGTTACAAGCAAATAGAGTTGCCTCCCCTATACTCCACCCTCGTCCTTAAACATATCCATTAAGATATTTTAAATATAATGAAATTAAACTAATGGTCTGTATTTTGCTACAACAACAATTCTTTAGGCAATGCGAAAACCCCTACTTTCTTTGTCTGTAATTTCTTGCCGCCAATTTACCTTTATGTCGTTTCTTCAGTTAGGATATTTCGTTCATTTTTATATTTCAAGCGATCTAAAAAATTTTTTCCAGTACTTCTTCGAGTTGCCTACTAAGTGAAACGATTGGTTCCCATTATTAGTACAAAAAAAATATATATATATATTTATCGCACGTTACTAAACTCGTATTGAGTCCTTTACAACAGTTTTACGGTTCCCTTTGTTTTAACGAACGAAAACATCTATCTATCTATCTATCTATCTATCTATCTATCTATCTATCTATCTATCTATCTATCTATCTATCTATCTATCTATCTATCTATCTATCTACCTACCTACCTACCTACCTACCTACCTATCTATCTATCTATCTATCTATCTATCTATCTAAACATACATGCGCACACATGCATACTCACATATATGAATATGTACATACATACATACCTACACGTACATACATACATACATACATACATACATACACATACATACATACATACATAAACACACACACACACACAGATATGCATACATACATACATACATACATACATACATACATACATACATACATACATACATACATGCGTAAATACATACTTCGTTAATCGTTATTCCCTTAACATTAACTTTTTATTGAAAAAGGGATAACTACAGTTTAGTGCCCCATCGATTTTGTTGTCCCATAACTTCCAGAAAAATGAATACTTTTGAACGAAACTTTCACCAAACAATCGCTTATATTCTGTAAATTGAGTAAATGTAAAGATTTGTTTCGTGGGGTTGGAGAGAGGAGTTTCGAAACATTCACAGGACACGACATTTTCCCCTTCATAACTTTCTGGAAAGTAGGAATTTTAAAATGAAATTTTATACAAATACCTTTCAAACGGTGTAGACTATTACAAAGAAATTTGTAGGCAAATTTTTTGGAAGGGGCGGAAAGGGGGGAGAGTTTCTGGAAAACGTAGTTTCGGATCAGACGGCCCACGTAAGTTGAAATTTCTCCGTTTTGACGGGGATTTTTCCCAATGTTTTTCACCGAAGTCTTCAGAATGGTAGGAAACATCTTTTCACGTAAAAAAAAAGAAAATTTGAAGCTTTGTTTTCTTTTTCATTCCTGCCACCCCTCACCATCCCTGTCCAAAACGATTGTGACCATTTTCTTAAAACCAGTGAGAAACATTTTCGGTTTTAAAAAAAATTGTTAATAATTTCGGAGGAAAATGTGTGATTTAAGGGAGATCTGGCTGTTGTTTCTAGTACATCCCAAAACCTCCCTCCTCGTATCTTTCTCACTCACACATCTATTGATATTTTTCAATATTTTTCTCCCCATGAACAAATTTTATGGAATGATGATGTCAAAGTAACACAAGTCTAGTACCAACCGAGCGAGGCCGTGTTATGCGTGTGTATAAGGAAAAAACCCACCTAAAAACATCTTTAGTGTTCATATTAATCTGTCAAATGTAATATTTATTTCACGTTATTTTGAATTATTTAGGTTAAAAAATGGTGTCCACAATATTTGCTGTAAATTTGTAAATTTTTTACATACAGATTTGAAATTTTGTCAGTGGATGCTTTATATATCACTGGTTTATAGTTACGTAATTTTAGCTGATCTTGCAGAACAAATTTGACTTTTATGGGCATGTAAATTTAATTAACAGGTGTAAAAGCAATAACGTTATGGATAAACACTACAATTGAAATTCTTAAGGCACCTTACCTGTTTGATTTGTTACTAAAATTATCCCAGATGACAACCGACAAAAATTTTGCCACTTTTCAAGATGAGGTACACTAATTTGAATAATTGGTACAAGATTTTATTCTTTCGGTAAATATTTCGTACCTCGGTGTGGTGTAATTATTTTTCAGTTTTTTACGAGTGCATTCAATGTATTTGACCTCCAAATCTGCTGCAAGCCACTTTTTTCCGGAAAAGAAAGGTGGAAAGGGTGGTGGGGACCTCGAAGTTTCCCACCAAGGGAGTTTTGTTTCGCGGGTTTTTTTTCTTTTCCAGGTTATTTTGCTCGCTTTCAACGAATATGACATCGAAATCACGCGTAAACGAGTCATTTTTCCAGAAAAGGTAAGATGTGGCTGCTGTTTCTAGCATGCCCTGCTACCACGTAACAGCGTTCACACCGAAATATTTACCAACTTTTTTCCTTCCATTTATTTTTTCCACTTTATGGAAGTCAATATTTTCTCTGTTGGCATCCACCTCAGTTATTTTTGCTTTTCTCCCAGTTCTGTGCTTTCTGGAAGAAGAGCCGTCACATTATCTAAAAGATTCAAGATTTCACTAACGTGTTTTGTTTATTATTTAAAAAGATTTCGTAGAAGAATTAGATACAACGGGTTTTGGCCAGTTTAAACACTACAAGTGCCTGAATTATAAAATCATCTTTTTTGGCTTTTTTGAGGTCTTTAGAACCCCAAAACTATAGTTTTTCTTTTCTTTTTTGCTTTAGAGTTTAAAAATGCTGATTTTATAGTTTAAATTTTAAAGGACCTAACAAAAAGGCTGATTTCATAGTTTTGGCCCTTTTATAGGTTTTTAAAGGCTTTTAGAGCCAGAAAAGTGTAAAAATGAAAAAACCCAAATGAAATTAACTAAAATTTGAAAACAATGGAAACTTTAAAACATTTACTGGTTTTTATGAAATTTTTGTGTTAACTGACTTGAAAAAAAATCTTGAAATACTAAAGAGTAAATTTATTCAATAAAATTGGCATTGGCTTCAAATACGGCCTCCAGACAGCTTCGGAATCTCATGCAACTCTTCTGGACAGTCTCTTTGTTTAAGTTGGTGAATGCTGCCATAATCCTGCATTCAGTTCATCTTTGATGTTACAAGGATTTTATTGGTCTCTTGCTCAACTGCACCCCACACATAATAATCAAGGTGGTTGCAGTCTGGGGAGTTGGGTGGCCAGATGTTAGGGGTGATGTTGTCGCAAAAATTGTCTGACAGCCATGATTGGCTTCTCCTGATTGTGTGGCATGGTGTAGCAGCCACCCTCTTCACCCAGAGCAGCACAAATTCCTCCAGGCACTTGACGTAGGCCTCCGCGTAGAGTCTGAGGCCGTGTGGGAAGATGAATGGAGGCATAACGTCGCCATCACTAGTAATCACCCCAAACACCATGATGTTGACTGGATGTTTGATTTTTATCATTCTCGGTGCATGTTTTGGGGACAGAGTAAGCCAACGGTTGTTCCGTGTGTTCACCATCTCATCCTGGCAGAAAATTTTCTCACTTGAGCAAAACCAAAGCATGTTCGGTTGAAGGGGATGCTTGAGTTTGTTCAAAAGCTTCGTAGCTTGGCATTTCCGCTTGTCCTTGATGGCTTGGGATAAAAATTGACCCTTTCTCATCTTGTACGAGGAATACCGAATGTGTTCGTGCACCACTTGCCTGATAAATTTAGACACTCTCACGTCTCTGGTGGCATCGTTGTCAATCATGGCTTGGATCTCACCAACAAATTCAGGAGTTCTTTTCTCTTATCAGAGTGAGTTTTCCGAGCTGCCGAGACTTCGAAATCACCATTAGACTCATCCAATTCTTTCCGAATCTTCTGCATTGTCCTCAGATTGACACCCAAACTCTCTGAAATGTTCGCAATGGAGATTCCGGCACGAATGCCAAGTAGTACAGCATGTCGTTTCCAAAATTAGCTGACAGAGTGAATTGCGTCATAATGCTGTTTTTCTCACAGACAGTACCCAGCTGACCCCACTATACTTTGTAGTCGACAAAATCAAAAACAAAAAATTCGCATGCGCAAGATGAAAATTATAAAATGGTGACAATTTACACACACGCGCGCGCACACACATCTTTTATTTTTCTTTACTTTCTTCAGTCATTGGACTGCGGCCATGCTGGGCACCACCTTGCAGGGTTTAGTCGAACAAATTGACCTCAGTAGTTATTTTTCCTTTTTTAAGTCTGGCACTTATTCTATCGGTCGTTTTTGCCGAACTGGTAAATTACGGGGAGGCAAACAAACTAACACCGGTTGTCAAGCGATGATGGGTAACGAACACAAGCACAAAGATAAACACACATATACACACTCACATACATGCACGCATATATGTTACGCTCACACACACACACACACACAGTTCCCTTTGTATCCATTTTCTTTCAAGTAGACGCCGAACTGTAGATGTTTGGACTGAACATTGGTTGCATTGATCTTAACAGCTACGAGACGGCTTGCAAAGATGAATGTCACTGATCCCGTATGAACAACTTCCATTAAAAACAAGCTAAAATTATTTAGAAATAAACAATGTTGCTCACCTTTAGGCATCTTCTGGAGAAAATGAAAGACTTTGCTCTGATCAATTTGCTTTTTGGCATCAGTAAATAGTATGGATGAAGGGTTCAATTCCACTCCTGACATGTATAGTCCCGTCTCTTGCTCTTTTAACTTCATCAAATGATCACTTATTTGTTTTTCTTCGCGGTTCAAAGTCAACTCCGATCCTAAACGCTGGTCGTTTTCGTTGTTTATGATTTTACTGCGTTCCTTTTCGTATGTTTCATCAGTAGAAGACAGTATAAACATTGGTAAAATACAAAGCATCGACAACAATGTAATGCAACTGGACTGCAAAATTTTCATATTTGTAAATTTATGAAGAAACACAACTACAAAAACTACGATTAAAACCTATATAAAAACAATGATATCTATGAAATCTTAATTTTTAACGTTCCGTTTGACGACACTGAATTTACTCAATGAAAGAATTCTTAGTTTCCTTGGATTCTGCTGTACGAATGTATGTAATAGTGACAATACTACACAAATTCATAAACAAACGCTGCTACGAATTCTGCTGATGTCATTAGTCGTTGCTAAGAATTCATGTTAAGTTAACTTACATCTAAACCAGAATTTGTTTTCTATTTTTCTAAAGCTATCTTTTTTTCCCAAATATTCACTGTATGATGTGAAAAATATTGAACTTAAAAATATTAAGTTTCTGTTCCAACTCTCTCCAAGTAGTTAATATCTCCCTGTTAAGAATGTTTGTCAACTGGCATTATATATATATAAATCAAGCACTGCTTAGAAATTTATCTCTCTGCTGCCAATAATAGCTAAGAAATCGTAAAACAATGATACTAGTCCTTTAAGTCTACAAGCAACAGTAAATGTTTTTATGAGTACTTAACAACGAAGCTAGAAGAGAAATGGTCGAGAATATATTGGGCAGTAAAATAATTTATTCTGACCCCCACTGCAGCAGATGTTTAGGTTTGTCTAGACAGCACACAACTCAACGTGACTTTGTTTGAACAAAGAGAACCCGCTCATGGTCGCCCGACCTGTTTGAAGTAACAAATAAATGCCCTTGAAAATGACATCTGTCGTACAGGTTAGCTACGACTAGAATGTTTTTTAATTATATATTTGCTCAATTAGAGATCATTTGGTAGGGGTCAAACAACTAGCTCATCTTGAGCCAGTGTGGGAGCTTGTATGCAAGGGAGAACCTTTTTTGAACAGAGCAAACTGCAAGTACATAAAAACGCTTCGTCGTAAAAAAATATTAAATCGTTAATTTTACAAATTTTTAGATATGTGACATTAAGTATCTGCTTTGGTCTTATTAGGCCAGTAGCATTTTTTGTTATCCACGATTTAAGGAACTTATTCAGCAAAGCCGTTCACATTTGAATGCAGCTTCGTTCTTCACTGCCATTCTGCATGGTTATTCAATCAGTTTTAGCATAGCAGCAAAATCTTACTCAAATCGCACCGTAACCTTTAAAAAAAATGAAGGGTATTTTTATTTATTTATTATTATTAGAATACCTGTCTCGTGAGACAAGTGTATATACGTAAAAATCTACCGGAAAAGTGTACAGAATTGGTGGTGGCGCAAAAGTGTAAAAAATGAAGTCTTTTGTACGAAAATTTCTTTTCTCAGACGGAAACAACCATCCGATGTCTTGCTCTTTTTCTTCTCTATGAAGTATTGCTAGCTATTTCGAAAGTTCGCCAATCAGAGTTTACGACCATCTCACGAGACAGGTGTAATAGTATATATTTACTAAATGAAGGGCACATTCGATAACCTAATCTTGGATATAGTACGTTTTAAGAAAAAGATGTGTTAGATGTCATTGGAACCATTTGATCAGATATTCTGCTTTATTGACCTGTGGCTAAAACTACATTATCGGCTTAATTAATTCAATTGGAGAATATTGACTATTTTCATGTAGAAGTTTTATATGATGGGAAACTATCGTTTTACCCAGAGGCACTTTGTTCTCATTCGTTTAACCACGAGTACCTGGAGCAGGTCATTCTGGATAATCGGATTACTTTTCCAAACTTTAACTGATTCTTTTACTTATATGCACACCACCGTTTTCTCTTTCGACTATTGAATAAAAGGAATTCTAAAGTTTAGTAATTTTTAAGACAACAACTAAGATTTTTGGCCTATTATCGCAACTGAGGGATGTTGTTCAATGTATCAATTTAAACAATGATGAATATAAATAAACCTTACTAAACATAGACACACATAGAGGTATACACATGCGCAAATGAAGACACATACAATAAAAATACAAAGTACAAAATGGCTGACCGTTAGCAAGGAGAGACACACAAATAAGAAAGAAGAAAGCAAAGGACCTCTGATGCGGTCACAGGAGTGTGACGAAAGAACTCTGGCCGAAATAAGATTAAAATTAATGTAAAAAATAAATAACGCTGAAGCAAAGTAACACCATATATATAGTGCGTGTGTTTTTATTGGCTAAACTGGCAAAATGACCATTCATAAATACAACAATATAAATAAACCATTCTTCTGAAAATATAAGGCTGACTATCATTGTCAAAATAAGCATCAAATTTTGTCTTTAAATGTTTAGAAGACATTAACGGTAAGTTGTAAAATTTATAGATTTTATTTCTCAAGACTAGATATTAGTTATAGGTGCCGGCATAGTTGTGTGGTTAAGCAGCTTAGGATCGTTTTGGTTTGAACGGCATTTTTAAAAAATAATTTCCACGTAACTAAACACTTTTAAACTTCGTATACTGGTAGAATGTGTTTATAAAACATCTTTTTCTCTTGGCTTTATTGAGAAAATTCTATAGTTTGTAAGATATTTGTTGTTTTTTTTCTTCAATTTCTGCAATTTCAACCAATCAACGACGTATATTGTGGTAAAAAACATTTTGGGCCGTATGAATATGTCCCTCGTTTAAGAAACAGATTGGGTTTATTTATATTTGTGAAGAAAAAAAGATACCCTTCCCCCCACCCCTAACCCTAACTAACCCTAACTCTAACCCTAACTCTAACCCCAACCCTAAAACAGAATGAAATGCAATAGATCGATACTAGGGTCATAATTGTGGGTGACAATTTCATACGACACCGCTAGAAAAAACTGCCGTTCAAACCGAAAAGATCCGCAGCTTACTTCGCAACAACACAGTTTTGGGTTCAAATAAACTGCGTGACACTTTGTGTTGCACCATAGCATCCGGTCGACCAAAGTCTAATGCGTGAAATTTGTTGGACAGAGGCTATGTGAAAATCCATTGGAAGGATAGTTTCTGTTTTGTTTTTGTGGTGGGTTTAACCGGTCGCTTGGTTTAACATCTCCACATGCCGTTTGGTAGCCTTTAGCAGAGTCCACTCTAGTGTAAACTTTCGAGCCAAATCTCCGACTTGAGGGCAACTTCCTACCTTTATCTCATCTGTCTAGAAGGTACTGAAAAGAGATTATGGGTGCTGTCCTTTCTTTGATTAAATCATGTAAAAGAAGAGCTGTAAAGTAACTGAAATCGAACAAAAATAGGGGATAGCGATAATCAAAACACATTTCAACGATATTAATAATACAAATAAGTTGGGTTCGTTTTCATACACAAGAAAACGAACATGATTTTCAATATAGATCTATTCGAAATGTAAAATTTAAATTCAAAATAAGTTTGCTTTTTGTAATAATTTTAACATATGTAAAATAATTAATATGCTTTAATACAATTCTGGTTATAATAATCTTAATCAATAGAAATATCGAGATGATAGCTATAGTAAATACGAAGAATTTGTCGTCAGATCTAACAATCTTAGACAATTTCTCTGGGCAAATCCTCCGACTAAATCAGGTTATCTATTCATTAAAGAACACGGAGAAAACAAAGGCGAAAACAAATATTTCAGTCATTTGCAGAAAATAACCTATATAAGCAGATTTATATGGGGTAGGTTTATTTTCCATACGATTACGGTGCATCAAATACGGTCAGTTAGTGCGATAAAGTCAGCGCTGGTATAAAGTTGTTAGTTTATAAATTTTAATTACGTAAAATTACATTGTTCATGAAATAAATCCAATGCCATTTTAATTGTATATTTAGGAGCAATTTTCTTTATTAGATTACACACAATTCACTGCGGCCTTCCAATATGCACTTGGCTAAAACAAATTAGCATTGTTATCGCTGTCTTACTCAATACAAGACAGCCACTTCATAGATGTATGTATGTATGTTTAATGTCGTTTAAAGAAATGGACGGTCACATTATCTGTATGTTTTTGTTGTAGGCAAAGGTAGAACACGTTTAAGGAAGGGTGAGGCCACTTGTGTTTGCTGTTACGTTTACAGAAAGGGGAGTTGCCAATCTAGTTACCGCACTGGGTGGTCGAAACTCCCGCTATGTTACCTATTTCTTTATTACCCACAAGGGGCTAAACACAGAGGGGACAAACAAGGACAGACATAGGTATTAAGTCGATTACATCGACCCCAGTGCGTAACTGGTACTTAATTTATCGACCCCGAAAGGATGAAAGGCAAAGTCCGATCCAACATTCCTTTCCATGGAGTATTTTCTTTATTCCTATATCAAACATGATTTAATCAAACGCTGTTTTTTTTTTTCGATTTTGTAATCAAGCGAAGCATGAACGATTCTTTCTTTTTCGTTTTCGTTTTCGCACTTGAGCATCGTCTAGCACCAGCTTGTTAATTATGCCGTGACAAATCACTCCAGGTATCTCTAACAATTCGTTACGCATCACTGTGAAAATGTTTGTAAATTTCCTGAAGATATGTAATGGAGATCTGTCAATATATATTTTTATTTGTACCTCTGGTTAGAATTACCAAAGCAAGTGACTGGAAGAATTGCCAAAGCGTTGGAATAAGACGCCTTACGGCATTTGCTCATACTCTCAAATCCTATAAAGTCAACTTCACTGCTCATCCTTGATGTGGTGGTGGTGGTGGTGGTGGTAGTAGTGGTGGTGGTGGTGGTAGTAGTGGTGGTTGGACAAAGTGCATTGTAGTTTTTGTCTGGATACTCCATGTTCTAAGTTCGTATGTGACGACACGGGTACCAAGTGACCATCGGTCCTTACCTTTGAGAACACATGTCTATTGTCTGATCTTTCCTATCGAGCCATTTTACACTATATTCTTCACAATGGGGTATGCCGACAATGTTCGACATGGTGACGGGTACACTGACAATGTCCGACATGATGATGGAGTGCGCTGGAAAAAAAAAGATTGACAATCTCTGCTGTACAAGATGAGTCAACGAGAGAGCATCTTACGTAATCGTTTAACCGGCTAAATCGTTAAATTACACCTTATCTTTTTCAAAAGTGATACTCTAGATAATGTAGCATTCGATGCACACGGCGCAAACACACACACATACCAAAAATTCTTAAAGTAAATTGAAACAAGGTAAAAAATAACTAAACCACGGAGAGTCCATTTACAAACAAATATGCTTTATTTTTATATTGCTTTACAATTCTTGCTTTGTAGCTGTTTTAAGTTGCCAGCGCCTTCATTACCGGTTAAAAATGGATACATAGC
>NC_043003.1:92878884-92928884 GCF_006345805.1 Octopus sinensis
AAGGCCCAGGGCTATAGTAGAAGACACTTGCCAAGGTCTAGCGTAGTGGTGCTGAAACCAAAACCATGTGGATGGATAGAAGCAAACTTCTTACCACACGGCTATGCCTGTAAGATTTTTTGAAATTAAGGGCATCCGAAAAACTATCAGAAAGCCTATGACCATGACCAAGCGAATTTCCGTCTACATAAGTGCAAAACTGCAGCCTTGGAACATCTATAAAAATCTTAAGACTTTCTTGAGACTTAAAGGACGATGAACAAAACAAGACGTTTTACTATACAACCTTACTACCAAGCAAGTAGCCGGTTAAAATTAACTTTAAATTGATTTCAAGTCTTGGCACAAGGCCAGCAATTTTGATTGTTCTAGCTTCTTAGATTTTATCAATAAGAAATACCTAGGAGAAACATCTATGAAGCTGGCTACCCGCATGGTTCTTGGTTTCAAACATTTGTCTTACGAAGAAAGGCTGAAGACGCTCGACCTTTTTTCTCTTGAAAAACGACGACGCCGTGGTGATCTCATTCTCGCTCACAACATCATAAGCGGAAAGTGTAACCCCTCGAAAGAGCTGTTCTTCACTCCTGCTCCAGAGCGTGGGCTGCGGGGTCACTCCGAAAAGCTCTATCTATTATCTTAAGCATAAACAAGTGTTACTTTTTATGAAAATGGATTAACACTCTAAGATAATAAAGTTGCCAAAATGTAAACTAAAAGAATTACTTATCACTTTTGTCTGTAAGCATTTCTCTTCAAACGACGTGTGTCCAACGTATTACCTCAGCGGGATACCAACCTGTCTGTCGGTCTGCTCGTAAACTTAATGTTAGCCGTTCTTGATTCCTTTCACAGTCACTTAATCAGTCATAAATAGATGCTAGAACAGAGGAAGAATTTATTCACCTGCACCCTTACACACACAGACACACATCTTCATTCATTTGGTGTATAAGTAGAAATAATTATAACTAAATAAAAACATACGCACATATACTTACATAGATACATGCATGCATGCATAAATACATACATGCATGCATGCATATATACATACATACATGCATGCATACATACATACATATATACATATCTCTTTCTCTCTCCTCTCTCTCTCTCTCTCTGTATAAATATATATATATATTATATATATATATATATATATATATATATATATATATATATATATATATATATATATATATATATATATATATATATATATATTGCAATAAGGACAACTACTTAATAAGGAAAACTTAACAAGAAATTGTCAGGTAGATAGCGTAAAACCTCATAGAGAAAAAATTTCGAAAATAATTATTTCTTATTGAACATATTAATTTATTATAGAGGGCATAATTATACATACATGCCAGGAGGCATTATTATACTTGCCAACGCTAAGAGGGACAATCAGTCATTTCTCTACCAAAAATATTACTAATAGTAATATTTTGGTAGAAATGACTGATTGTTCCTCTTAGCGTTTGCAATATATATATGCCTCCTGGCATGTATGTATAATTATGCCCTCTATATATAAATATTATATATATATATATATTATATATATATATTATATAATATATATATATATATATATATATATATATATATATACATATATGGTACAAGATGTCACCAACTGTGTAAGAATATAAAGCAGGACAGTGGAATGATCCCCCATGTTTGTTTTTGTTCGGTTTCCTTATATGTCTCCATTGTCTTGTTGTGTTGCCAACTTTGACCCTCCATAAATCAAAATATTATTTTAGAATCTATAGGGGCAACTGTCTTCGAAGACTCATATTATCGTAGAATGCACGAAATGAGGACTTGATAGACAGCCGACAACTGATGAAGGGTTGTTCTCTGTTACTTGTCCTGTTTTACATTTTTTCTCTCTTGTTGCTTGCGTATTTAACTTGTTTGTTTTCATACTTCATGCTGTTTACACAATTGCCGACGTCCTGTACCCATATATGCACCACCCCCTACATACACAACCACACACACACACACACACACACATATATTGTCTAAATTATTAAATTGAACACCACGCATTCATTTGCAAGTAAGTTTATATATAAATATACTTACTTGCAAATGAATGCGTGGCGTTCAATTAAATAATAATATAAATAATATATATACTTAGCGGTTCGGCAAAAGAGACCGATAGAATAAGTACTGGGCTTACAAAAGAATAAGTCCCGGGGTCGAGTTGCTCGATTAAAGGCGGTGCTCCAGCATGGCCGCAGTCAAATGACTGAAACAAGTAAAAGAGTAAAGAGAGAGAGAGTATATATATATATATATAAACAGGAAAAAAGCAACAAGAATGGATTAGTTGTTCAGTACAATTGTTTCATACGAAGAACAGATTTATTTAAAGCTGCAAATGACAAGTAAATACAAGTGTCCCGTATTCATCAGCCAAAACACATATGAGTTTTACAAACATCCTAGGGAGTGAGGCTACACTCATGAAGGGTAGGTTGCCAATTCTGCTCCATGGAGACATGAAATTTTAAAGCATAGAAAAAATAAAATTTATTAAATAACCGTATTGAATTAGGTCAGTCGTGTATTCACTCAAAAATCAAGACTCTTAAATATTTTAAATAAAAATCGTATAGAATAACAGTATAGAGTTAGGTCTATCTTGTATTTACTAAAAAAGCAAAACTCTTATATATTTTAAATAGAAATCTGTGAGCTCTTCCACAGGTGTTCTTTCTTTCTAACTGTACCTGTTTAAAACACAAAAAACAAATAGTATTCGTACGATGCCAAGTTTTAATTGACTATATAGTCATTTTAATTAACCTAACCTAAATTAAATAAATTGCTAATACTTCCTAATTCTATTCTAAATTTAATAGGTAATACTACTCCCTTAATAATAATATAAAGAATTTTCACTATATTTTGAATAAGCAAAACTCTCACACCTTTTACTATAGAAATTATCTGACCTCTAGGTTTTGACCTAAATTCTGTCTTACAATATATAAACATTAGTAAAAATAGAAACAGTAATAAATAAATAACCTTCTGTTCTAGTGTTGCCCTTAAATTTCTTACTGTATCTTCCTCTATTGATAGCCTTTGACCCCTTTAACTCTTTCCTTTGATCTCTTTATATTCTTTATCCTGTAGGAGTGGCAGTTAATAGCTGTTTGCTGGTCAAAAATAATGTCCCTTATAAATCTTAAATTCCTGCAACACTGACCCAGATTTTCTGTCACCACATAAATAAACTAACCTTTGTAGATAGTGTACTTACGCCGTCTTATTCCCCTACCCCTCCCTCCCATAATGTCCTTATTTGGGCGGCTTCTGCATCACTGACTTCTTTTGCGACTTCTTTTAGCCACTATAGCCAATCTCTTCTTCCAACAACTTAGTTTGTGAAATGAATAGATGTGTGATCAACATCTTTTCCTCATATATCAGGAAATTACATCTGCATTATTATGGATACATTCATCTTCTCTGTGAATAAAATCTTTCCTCATATCTCCGGAAATTACACCTGCATTATTACGGATGGATTTACCTTTTCTGAGAAGCTAACAATCTTTTTAAAAACCTTTTATAAAACTGTGCGTCATTAGAAAACATTTTAAGTCTGCTTACAACCTAACTTTGCTTTTCATAGAACTCTCTTTGATACTTCATGAGTGTAGCCTCACTCCCTAGGATGTTTGGAAAACTCATATGTGTTTTGGCTGATGAATACGGGACACTTGTATTTACTGCAATATTTGCAGCTTTAAATAAATATGTTCTTCGTATGAAACAATCGTACTGAACAACTAATCCATTCTTGTTGCTTTTTTCCTGTTTATAATCACCCCACATTATTTTATGGTTAATACCATAAAGATTTCTGGTGCATCTAAGTTAAGTACCGCATTCATTTGAATTCATTGGAATTCATTTGAATCCTAATTGTTTTACTGATATATATATAATATATATATTATATATATATATATATATAATATATTATATATATATATATGTGTGTGTGTGTGTGTGTTGTGTGTGGTGTGTGTGGTGTGTGGTTGAAAAGGAACATGCGAGTTGATATATATGGAAAAAATGTCAAGTAGAAAATGCTAAAGTAATTTTATAAAAAACATTTCAGTACCGGTTTCATTAATTGAGACTTTTTTAACTGTAAGTATGGAAAACAATTAAATTTTGGAAAAATTAAAAGAAAAGTATTTGAAAAGAATATTTGCATAGTATTCGAATACAAGGAGTATTTTCCTTGTTTCTGCCTGTTTCTGTCTCTCTTGTTTAATCTTGTGGGTTCGAGGTCGTTGTGAATTCTTGGCAGAGAAGAATAAGAAGAAGGAGGAGGAGGAGAGGAGGAGGAGTGGAAGAATGCGGGAGTGTTATGATAGTAGTAGGATGTGGAAACATACAAAGCAACCTAACGAAAACAAACATGGAGGATCGGTCCACTGTCCTGGTTTTGTTCCAGACCCTCCATAAATTCAATATTTTATTTTGGAATTTATGGGAGCAACTGTCTTCGAAGATTCATATTGTCGTTGAATTCTCGAAATGAGGAGTAGATAGACAGCCGACAACTGATGAAGGGTCGTTCTCCTTATTACTTGTCCTGTTTTCTATTTCTTTCTCTTATTTGCGTATTTAACTCATTTGTTTTCGTACTTCATGTTGTTTACACAGTTGGTGACGTCCTATAGCCATATATGTATATATAATATATATATATATATATATATATATTATATATATATATATATATATATATATATATATATAATATATATATATATATATATGTATATATATATATATATATACCATATATTCATATATATATATATATATATATATATATATATATATATATATATATATATATATATATATATATATGTATAATATATATATATACACATATATTCATATATATATATATATATATATATATATTATATATATATCTATATATATATATGTAAGTAGCTTGCTTACCAACCACATGGTACCGGGTTCAGTCCTACTGTTCAGTCCCCTTGGGCAAGTGTCTTCTGCTCTTCTGCTATAGCCTCGGGCCAACCAAAGCCTTGTGAGCGGATTTGGTAGACGGAAACTGAAAGAAGCCCGTCGTAATATATATATATATATATATATATATATATATGTATGTATGTATGTATGTATGTATGTGCATGTGTGTGTTTGTGTGTTCCCTCACAATCGCTTGACAACCAATATTGGTGTGTTTATGTCCCCGTAACTTAGTTGTTCGGCAAAAATGACTTATAAAATAAATATCAGGCCGAAGAAAAAGTAAATACTGGAGTTCGATTAAACTCTTTAAGACGGTGTTCCAGCTTGGCCACAGTCCAAGTAAAAGGATAAAAGATAGAAGATTCAAAGAAAATCAGTTTCTGGCGCACAAGATAATTTCCGATGCTATTTTTCAGGAATACCATTTTCCCATATTCAGATCTTCCCATTTTAAAAATAACCGAAACTGTTATATGTATCTAATATCGGAATCATATTAAATACAGTATTTAATTTTTTTTTTTAATTATTGTTTCTAAAACTTACCTTTAACCTTCCATGATTCAGATTCCGTCTAATGATTACTTTTCGAGACATTTTCATAATAATTTCCATTAATTTTTCCGATTACAACTTTGATGATACAATGTTTGCCACAGGATGCAGTCCGAACCAATTTTCCTAAATAACGGCCCCCTGAATTACTGTTTGCGAAAGCTACTCGTGCTTGCTGCAGTAACATCTTAGTGTCTGGGTCCTGCTCGAAATTATTTCCATAGTAATTCCCCTGGTGAACAAAGTCCCTTGAAAATTTCATCATATCTTTGAGTTTGTTATTTAGCATTTGTCTAACATAGTCACCATAACCTCTATAACTATTTTGTACGTTATAGGGCCAGCTCGATGTAAAAGGTCGGGGATCATCCATTCCAAAATCCATAAAAGTTTCAGGCCATGGATTTTCATAACAATCTGCGAAAAGAAGCAACATATATACATCAGCCAGATAATTATACATAGATATATACAAGATTTACACAAATATAAGAGTTAGAACTTGTGATCCGCCCGCGGACCTTTTTCTTTGGAAATTTTTGCCCGCCGCACTAAAAAGTCCCCCACCCCTGAGCTAAAGCAAAAGTTTCTCATAGGCCCTTAAAATTGTATTGTGGATCCCCAATTTACTAATTCATTGTGTGCATCCTCGGAAATCTTATATGGATACTCAAGGGCCATATGGACCCCGGTTGAAAACCATTGTTCTAAAATAATAATGTTGCCAAAATGTAAGCTAAAAGGATTACTTATCACTTTTATCTGTAAGCATTTCACTTCAAAGGACGTGTGTCCAACTTATTACCTCAGCGGGATACCAACCTGTCCGTCAGTCTGCTCGTAAACTTGATGTTAGCTGTTCTTGATTCCTTTCACAGCCATTTAATCAGTCATTAATTGATGCTAGCACAGGGGAAGAATTTATTCACCTGCACCCTTACACACGCACGCCCCTGCGCACGCACGCACGCACGCACGCACACACACACACACACACACACACACACACACACACACACACACATACACGTGTTTATTCATTTGGTGTATAAGTAGAAATAATTATAACTAAATATATGCTTAACATACATACATACACACACATACATACGAACATACATACAAACACACATACATCCGTACATGCATACATTTTATATATATATATATATATATATATATATATATATATATATATATATATATATATATATATATATATATATATATATACATATATACATATATAGATATAGACTTATGCACACACGTGTTAATATACATACTATTGACGATTCCTTTCACTTCTTAGCATTAGGTTAAATCACCAGATTTCAGACCCATGCAGTCATTATACATATATACATATTCTTTTATTTCACACTAATATACATACATCTGTATTTATTTACATATATCTATCTAAAGAGACTCTCATTTTTTGCTCTCATCAATTTGCATCTCTCCATGTCACTTTACCAGCCATTTTCGACTTACGCTATAACATTCCCCCCCACGTAAGCAGGTCCTTTCTATAGACACTTCCTCTTTACCTAAACAACTGTACCTAACAAATCAGTAATTATGGGATCGCACAATTTAGGTGTACAACAATATAAATAATATCATTTAGATATACCGATAATGATACTGAGACATTATAATAGCATTTTTTAATAAAAAAACAGATTGGCATAACTAAATGATCTTAGATATATACAAATTATTGCAAAGATTATATAATTCAGGTAAGCAACATTACAATCTTAGAAGTAGAAGTAATCATCAAACTATAAGTACATTTTTGAGTAAATAAAGAATTGATATAACATTAAACATTATATACTTTTTATATTCTTTCCAAATAACAGAAATGAGCTTTTAAGCCTATGGTTACAAGTTAAAATAATCTCTGACTATTTGTTGGTTATTTTATCATTAGATAATATCATTTCAAGTGTCTCTTTCAGCAGGGGTTACATGCTTTTGAGTATGCGTTATATGGTTTTGTACTGTCTAAGTTGTGCTGTATTGTATTTTTTCCGTTTGAGGTCTCACATGAGGTCTGCCAGTGATGTGCATTGCCTTCTACAGCTGTTCCAAAATGATACTGCATGGTTCCTCCAGCATTTCTTAAAGGTGTCGCTATGTATGTGTATATAGGTGCACTTATTTTTATAGTGCATTTATATAATGTTTCTATGTAAATACTCAATCGTCAAATGACTTTTTATATATACATATAATACACACACACACATTCACTCACACACGCACATATACACACACATGTATTTATGTATGTATACTTGTTTTACAATACATTTATACCATTTATACATAAGTTTCTTTAGCAATTGAGTATTTACATTGAAGCATTACATATAAATATACTGTAAAAACAAATGCGCATGTATATATATGTTACAAAAAGAAAATATAAAATAGACCTGACACCGTGTATTAGCCGGTGTATACAAAGCAATGAAACCATGGTATGCTTTGCTTTCTGACTTTATAATCATCTCATAATAATGACTTTTATGACTTTTATTATTACCTCAGTCCATCTAAATGTATATATCTGTCGTTGCCTTTCATAAAAAGCCTTTTTTTATTTACAATGTGCATTTTCGTTGATTTTTCATATTTTACCCCTATATATATATGTGTGTGTGTGTGTGTGTGTGTGTGTGTGTGTGTGTGTGTGTGTGTGTGTGTGTAGATATGGGCTCAACTCGGGACACCTTCAAGAACCACTGGGGGAACAATGCAGCATATTTTCTTTTGTCACTTATCTCACATCCAATTAAATGAGAATATTGACCACAGACATTGATGTCTATCAAAATCATAGCATTTCTTGAAATTTCAAGTTCCATGTAAATACAAGACAGAAACATTTTATTGCTGATCTGAAGATATTTAAAGGAATTAACAGTAGATGTATTCATGTGAAAAAAAAAAGTTATTTTGTGCGATGTAACCTCACACTTAGATTCTCTCAAAAAAATCCAACAAACATTTCATGTAAAAAATGTTTTGTTTAATGCTTGCTTGGGTTGTTGAACTCTATAGTGAAAAAGGAATCAATACAACTCTGGTAAATGTTTAAGATTTACATCTTAGATATTACATAATTTATGTTAATTTATGTCACTAACTGTTATGTAGGTCACGCAAGAAAAGCGTGTATGAGAAATATGTGGAAATATTACGGAGTAGATTCCATAGTTTATATAACTTACCTACGATTATGTCCGAACCAAAAAGCAGGACAATGATGATTGTAACAAAAGAAGGTATTCTTAACACAGCCATTGATGATACTGCAAATAAATTCACATGGGATTTAGATGGTTATACGGTTGTTTTTTTTCTTATAAAATGTTCTATAGATGTAATGAGTCGCAGAATATAAAAGAAAAACAATAAAAGAAAACAAATTTATTCACTGGAGGACCAAGTGTTCAGTAATTATCACTAACTCTTATTTTAACAATTATATAATTTTTTTTTTTACTTAACAACATGGACACAATCTGAAATTCAATAAATCTAGATCGAAAGAACTTGGAATTCGCTAAAGAATAAAACAAGACAAATATATTAACATATTAATATCAGGACTTGGATCTTTTCCGCTTGAACGGCAGTTTTTAACATAATTTCTAGGTAACTAAAAAATGTTAAACTTCGTATACTGATAGAATGTGTTTATAAAACATCTTTTTCTCTTGTCTTTATTGAGAAAATTCTATAGTTTGTAAGATATTTGTTGTTTTTTTCTTCAATTTCTGCAATTTCAACCAATCAGTGACGTCTATTGAGTTAAAAAGCATTCTGTGCAGTATGAATATGTCCCTCGTTTAAGAAACAGATTGGGTTTATTTACATTTGTGAAGAAAAAAAGATACCCTTCTCCCTTCCCTAACCCTAACCCTAACTAACCTTAACCCTAAAAGAGATTGAAATGCAATAGATCGATACTAGGGTCATAATTATGGGTGACAATTTCATATGACACCGCTAGAAAAAACTGCCGTTCAAACCGAAAAGATCCCAGGACTTTTAAATGCAAACGCTTGCAATGATGGTAAAATATTGTTCTTTGCTAATTAGTAACACGCTAATATTAGACACACACACACACACACACACACACACACCACACACACACACACACACACACACACACACACACACACACACACACACGCATGCAGTGGAAACACTCCTATAACTAGCGTATATAACAGTCATAAGAAACACTCGATGATGCGTTGGAAGCACTCATATACAAGTTATCTTGTCCAACTGGTTTCTTGAAAGTAAAAGTAAATGTTTCTACAGACATGAAAAAGTAAACATATAACTAACTTGAGGTTTTAGTCATCTAAAATTTGTAGTGGAAACTCGAACTTTTTGACATTGCAAGAACGAAGACGAAACATACTTCGTAGATATTTTTGACGAGTTTGAAGATTAATATAATATTTTCTGCGTAAACATAATTTTCAGTTATAGACGCAGGAGTGGCTGTGTGGTAAGTAGCTTGCTTATCAAACACATGGTTCTGGGTTCAGTCCCACTGCGTGGCACCGTGGGCAAGTGTTTTCTACTATTGCCCCGGGCAAACCAAAGCCTTGTGAGTGGATTTGGTAGACAGAAACTGAAAGAAGCCCGTCGTATGTATGTACATATATGTGTGTTTATGTTTGTCCACACCCACCCCAACATCGCTTGACAACCGATGCAGGTATGTTTACGTCCCCGCAACTTAGCGGTTCGACAAACGAGACCGATAGAATAAGTACTAGGCTTACAAAGAATAAGTCCCGGGGTCGATTTGCTCGACTAAAGGCGGTGCTTCAGTCAAATGACTGAAACAAGTACAAAAGAGTACAATAGTTAAAATATTGCGACTTGGATATTTCCTTGTCTTTATTTTCTGCTTCTGGTTGATAAAATTTTTTTTTTATCGCTAACCAAGCAAAGTCTACTGTTCCTGCTCATATATCTTCCAGCTTCTAATACACAAGCTTTTGTCAGTGATCTTTTATTTATTGAACATTTTCCTCCACACTTTAATTCAAGTACGTCTGAATAGCAGCTTAGTAGCAGTAGCACGAAGGGGTACGTAAGAGTAACCGGAAACGTTCTCTGTGGGACAAGTCCATTGTAATTCAGGCTTCCGCCGCTAGAAGCCGCTTGATGCTACCCTCAGGCATCAGTCTGCCGACCGGAGTCTTTGTTTTGCCGCGCTTCCCCTCTGTTCGTCGAGTTTTGCGATGGCTGAAAGAAAGGGACAGCATGCTTCCGTGAAATTCTGGGGAAAACGGCGGCCGAAACAGTCGTCATGCTTCAAACAGCTGTCATGAGCAAAACACATGTTTACGAGATGTTTTCACACTTTAGGAATGGTTACTTATCGCTTGAAGACCAACTTCGTTCAGGGCGACCGTCGACCTCCCGAACGAATGAAAACATCACGAAAATTCATGAACTGGTCTTGGAGGGCCGTCGCCGAACAATTGACAAACTTGTTGATATGACTGGTGTGTCCCGGAGCTCCTACCAACGAATTTTGAGCAAGGAACTGCGAATTAAAGGAGCTGCAGCAAAATGTGTGCCTCGTTTGCTCAAGGAAGATCAAAAGTAGTCACGACTGAATGCATGTCGTGAACTGAAAGAACAGTTGGAAGTTGATCCGAACCATTTTTCGAAGGTTACCACTGGTTTACAAAAGTTGGTTACAACCCCAAAACGGTTACAACCCCAAAACCAAGCTGCATTCAAGTCAATGGAGTCATTCAGTGTCACCACGCCTTCAAAAAGTGCATCAAATGAAGTCCAGTGTCAAGACAATACTAATTTGTTTCATCGATGCGAAAGGAATTGTCCACACAGTATTTGTTCCTCCTGGTCAAACTTTTAATCAGATATTTTTACTTGGCAGTTCTGAAGCGTTTGCGAGATCCCGCGAGACGTAAACGCCTCAACCAGTGGCAAAGCTGACAGTGGTGGTTTCATCAGGACAATGCGCCTGTGCACACCGCCTTGAGTGTGAGACAGTTTTTGACCAAAAATGACATGACTCCATTTACCCACCCTTCCTATTCACCCGATCGGAGGAGCAATGACCCAGTGGTTAGGGCAGCGGACTCGCGGTCATAGGATCGCGGTTTCGATTCCCAGACCGGGCGTTGTGAGTGTTTATTGAGCGAAAACACCCTAAGCTCCACGAGGCTCCGGCAGGGGATGGTGGTGATCCCTGCTGTACTCTTTCACCATAACTTTCTCTTACTCTTACTTCCTGTTTCTGTTGTACCTGTATTTCAAAGGGCCGGCCTTGTCACTCTCTGTGTCACGCTGAATATCCCCGAGAACTACGTTAAAGGTGACGTGTCTGTGGAGTGCTCAGCCACTTACACGTTAATTTCACGAGCAGGCTGTTCCGTTGATTCGGATCAACCGGAACCCTCGTCGTCGTAACCGACGGAGTGCTTCCATCCATCCATTCACCCGATCTTGCTTCCCGTAACTTTTATTTTATTTTTTGGTTCCTTCGAATGAAAAAAGTCCTTAAAGAAAAACATTTTGCAGATGTGGAAGAGGTGAAGAAAAAAAATGACGGAGGCGTTAAAAGACATCACTTCGCAAGAGTTCTAGGATTGCTTCCAACAGTAGAAAACGCGTTTGGACCGATGCGTTATTCAAATGGAGAATACTTTGAAGGCGATAAGAGTGTAAACATGTAAAAATTAAGGGAATAAAATAATATTGTAAAATATATTGTAAAATTCCGGTTTCATTTGGGTACCCCCTTTTGGGGTAGTTAGAACGGCATTAGTAGTTTAGTTAGGAGCTAGCAGTTAGCAGTTAGCAAGGGATTACTGGTTAGCATGGGATTAATGGGAAGCAAGGCATTAGTACATAAGAAGGAATTAGTAGTTAGCAAGGGATTAGTAGTTATTTAAAATTAATTTCCGGTCCTAATAAGCTATATGTTTCCAATTATCATCTCATGTGACGTTCTCATGTTTTTCTTCTTTTTTCCTTAATATCAATCGCAATGCTCATCCTGGCTGAAATCCATTTCTATATTGCGTGAAAATGCTGTACCCCAGATCTGATTGTCTATCAGTGACAGAAGTGTTAGAAGATATATTTCTTTACTACCCACAAGGGGCTAAACACAGAGGGGACAAACAAGGACAGACAACGGGATAAGTCGATTACATCGACCCCAGTACGTAACTGGTACTTAATTTATCGACCCCGATAGGATGAAAGGCAAAGTCGACCTCGGCGGAATTTGAACTCAGAACGTAACGGCAGACGAAATACGGCCACGCATTTCGCCCGGCGTGCTAGCGTTTCTGCCAGCTCGCCGCCTTTAGAAGTTTTTAGAATATAGCTTTAGGTTATCAATAAGAAGCCTTTGTTATATCAACTTTTTTGGTTTTTGCTATGTTAAACTGTTTATGTGTGTATATTAGGACGTATTTACATGTTATTCTGCATAAGATGAAGTTTCTGAATTAATTTAAGTCACTGAAATATAATCTAGACTAGAATCAAGATGTAGGTATATTTGATAGTTAATCTGAAATTGTGAGGTTTGTTGTTATACAAAACACATACACGCACGCCGCACGCACGCACATATATACGACGGGATTTCACAGAATTTCAACCGATCAAATTCACTCACAAGGCAGTCGTCCATTCGAGGTTATTGTAAAAGATATCTGTCCAAATTTCCGTGCAGTGGTGTTGAACCGACATCACGTAGCTGCAAGGCAAGCTGCTTAACTGCATACCCATGAGTCATGTAAAGAGTTCTCCCAAAACCCAAACAGAGTCGGACTCACTGCCGCAAACTAATAGGTTACTCATTAGTGTTACTGCACTCCTTCCACCGATAACGATGAATACGACCCGAAGTGGAAATCCTGTCTGCCGCTCTCATATTTTAGGAAGGGAAGGGCATGTTAGATAAGGCAGTCCTTGGTGCATTATGTACTATGTGGGTGTGGACTGAACAACAACAGCAACAAACATACGAACACGAAAACAGCAACAATATCAACAAACATAAAAAACAAGAAAACATCAAGAACAACAAGAAGCATACAAACAACAAAGTAGCAACAACAACAGCATCAACAACAATAACAACAACAGCAACGATGAGCTGCATTTATTCACGATATCTATTTCCAATTAGAAGGACTGGAGAGAGCTAGAGGTATCCTGTGTCTTGGTTATGCCTTCAAAGTGTCCTGTGTCTTGGCTATGCCTTCAAAGTGTCCTGTGTCTTGGCTATGCCTTCAAAGTGTCCTGTGTCTTGGCTATGCCTTCAAATGGCAGCCAGTACATTTTTACCTTACATTCCCTTGTTGTAGTTGTTTGTTCCTTTCTCAAGCCATGCCTGGCTCATAAGGGCCGGTTTCGCAGTTTCTTTGGCGTATAGGTTCCCCACCTGGACGGGACGCCGGTCCGTCGCAGGTGAGCTGCTAGATGCAGGAGGAAAGAGTGAGAGAAAGTTGTGGCCAAAGAGTCAGCAGAAGTTCGCCATTACTTTCTGCCGGAGCCGCGTGCAGCTTAGGTGTTTCGCTCATAAACACACACATCACCCGGTCTGAGATTCGAATCCGCGATCCCCCGACCGCTGCTCTAACCACTAGGCCATGTGTCTCCACTTACATTCTCTGACATTCTCTGACTCTTTGTCATTTGATACCGTTAACGTGTGAAGTGTTGGGTGTGGAATTAGGACTGGGGGATTCACGTGAGTTCATGTCAGAAGGTGTAGCTAAATGATTAAGTGAAAAGCTGGCGCGAGTTGGCGCATGGTCGTTATCATATACCAACGGCCAGCTGTCGCGAAACGAAATATGATTACGCATGGATCATATGGTCACCCATCCCACACAAAAATACCCCAAAACAAATAAATATTAAAAAATTCTTAAATTAACAAAAGGTCACGGGTTTTTTTGTGAAACACATATGTTTAGCATTAATTACATAATCTATTTATTTATTTATCAACCCTGAAGGAATGGAAACCCAAGTTAACTAAAGCAGGAACGAACTCAGAATAGTAAAACACTTAGTCTGGTGCTTTATTGCTTGAATTATCATCGATCTCACAGTATGTAACATTGATTTCTTAGATTAATGTGAAGTCAGAGATTTACAGGGAAAGAATTATAAGCGATTAAGTCGACAATAGAACGGGCATACCTGATGCCTGCTCTTGGGATCTAAAATTGTAACTGTCGAAATTGAAAAAATTTGAACCTAGAGACCGATAAACGTAACTAAATACTTCAAAATATTTGATTTAGTATTCGAACATTTTTGCCATCCATCACTTTTATTTGATGATGACAATGATGGCGAAGATGATGAAGACTGCGCCGATGAATGATGATGTTCATCATCATCATGACGGCAATAATGATGACGCTGAAGGCGGCGAGCTGGCAGAATCGTTAGCACGCCGGGCGAAATGCGTAGCCGTATTTCGTCTGCCGCTACGTTCTGAGTTCAAATTCCGCCGAGGTCGACTTTGCCTTTCTTCCTTTCGGGGTCGATTAAATAAGTACCAGTTACGCACTGGGGTCGATGTAATCGACTTAATCCGTTTGTCTGTCCATGTTTGTCCCCTCTGTGTTTAGCCCCTTTTGGGTAGTAAAGAAATAGGTATTTTGTCTGTCTTTACGTTCTGAGTTCAAATTCCACCGAGGTCGACTTTGCCTTTCATCCTTTCAAGGGTCGATAAATTAAGTACCAGTTGCGTACTGGGATCAATCTAATCGACTGGCCCTCTCCCCATTAATTTCGGGCCTGGTGCCTAGAGTAGAAACCAATAATGATGACACTGGTGGCCGTTTCTACCGTAGCCACAAGATAAGGCCGGATGACAATAATTAAATATACTCCACCCCACTTTAGTACTCGACTGGTATTTTCTTTTATCGACTTCTAAAGGATGAAAGGCAAAGATGACTTTAGCAGGATTTGCACTCAGAATATAAAGAGCCCAAATTTTATAACGGGTTCCAGTTTTAGCACAAGGCTAGTAAGTACAAGGGCAAGGGGCAAATCGATCACATCAATCCCAGAGCTCAACTGGTATTTATATTATTGACTCCGAAAGGAAAAAAGGCAAAGTTGACCTCGGCGGAATTTGAATTCAGAACGTAAAGACCAACGCAATGTCGCTAAGCATTTTGCCCGGTGCGGTAACGATTCTACCAGGCCGCTGTCTTGAGCCATAATTAAATATCGATTTCAGTTTTTGGAACATCGCCAGAGGTTTTGGTGGGAGGGGTTAAATCTATTACCTCAACCTCAGTGTTCAACTGGTACTTATTTTCTGGACCCGAATGGATCATATATAGGTCAAAGTTGACCTCGGCAGCATTTGAACTCACTACGTAGAGTTGGGTAGAATGCCGCTAAGCTTCTTGTCCGGCGCGGCAAAAAACGAAGTTGGTCTCGGTTGGATTTGAACTCAGAACGTAAAGTGCAGCGATTAGACAAACACTCGTAGTGGGGTTAGCACTCAGAGCAGAACACTAAAACTAATTACAATCATACGCTTGGGCCATCGTGTTATCACTTTTGTTTGCAATATGTAACATTGATTTCGTTTATAAGTTTTTAGAGAAGGGTTATAGATATTGAAACCGACCGCAGGTCATATGTGATAGACTCTATTCTTTGCTGTCGTGCGACAGAAAAAGAAAAAATTATAGACGTTAGTAGAAAGCGAAATCAGAACTCTTGTAGGAAACTAAATGTTAGAGCATTCAGTCCACAATCTATCATTTCTACCTTAACATTGTCCTTTATAGGTAATACGTGGCGAGCGTCGCATAAAATACCAGGTGCACCAACATAGGTTAAATTTCTGATTGAAACCATTTGACATTTACGTTGTGTCAAACAATCCATTATTCTCTTCTTTTAAAATATCAAACCGCCTGACACAATCAAAAGGAAATCAATCCCTTATTTGACATGACAAATTCATAACAGATACAAATACGAACGATTTTTTTTGTTTTTACCTTAAAAACCCAGTTTTTCATAGAACAACTGTTTTATCATATCAGTAAATTATGCAGTGTAGGGGCGTAATGACCCAGTGGTTAGGGCAGCGGACTTGCAGTCGGAGGATCGCGGTTTCGATTCCCAGACCGGGCGTTGTGTGTGTTTATTGAGCGAAAACACCTAAAGCTCCACGAGGCTCCGGCAAGGGGTGGTGGCGACCCCTGTTGTGCTCTTTAACCCCAACTTTCTCTCACCGTCTCTTCCTGTTTCTTGAGTAACGCTGCAATGGACTGGCGTCCCGTCCAGCTGGGAGGGACACATACACCACAGAAACCAGGAAACCGGGCCTATGAGCCTGGCTAGGCTTGAAAAGGACGAAGAAAGAGAAATTACGCAGTGATTGTTTTGGCCAGTCATGAGCAGACAGCGGCCCACAGGACTTTCTGAATGGCACACTAATGAAAAATTACTTTGAATTTTTTAGTAATGCGACCCGCCTCATGATGAGTCATGTCTCATGTAGCCCGCTTCTTGAAAAGGTTGCCCATGTCTGGTTTACGTGATTCTGGAAAATCAACGTACTGCTTTCAGTTTTCATTAACCTTAAACTTTCCTTTTAATTTCGCAAGCTTTAGCTTTCCTTTTAGTTTCACATGAAACGAAGGATAACATTAGTAATAGTAAAGCCGTGGTAATAAGAATTTCAAACAAACAAAGGTCATTAAGATAATTATTTTAAACAGCAATAAACGAAGAAAATAATATTCACATAAAACCAGGAAAAGTTTTTGACCGTTGCTCCACCACCACCACCACCAACACCACCATGCTTCTGTTATGTAATTTACACCGTATATACTGGTGTAAAAGTCGAATTTTTAAGACCATGTATGTGTGTGTGTATGCGCGCGCGTCTTTGTGTTTTCTTCTGTTATTGCCGCGGGTCGACCAAAGTGAGTGGATTTGGTAGACGGAAACTGAAAGAAGACCGATATATATATATATATATATATTATATATATATATATATATAGATATATATGTAAATATCTGTGTGTGCGTGTGTCTTTACAACCGGTGTTGATGTGTTTACGGCCCCGTAACTTAGCGGTTAGGATAAAAGACCGATAGAATAAGTAGCAGGCTTAAAAATAAGAACAATAAGTACTCGGGTGGGTTTGTTCGACTAAAATTCCTCAAAGCAGTGTCCCAGTATGGTATGCAGTCAAATGACTGAAACAAGTAAAAGATAAACTATCACTTTTCCATTAAATCAAAGTGAAAAAGCAATCCCTTACATCTTTTTTTTTTTTTTTTTACCCCGGGTGCTTTAGGAGGAAGGAGATGAGTAATCGTAACTCAATGGGAATTTTAGGTATTTTGGGTTTGATTTCATTTTTATCTTATTTTGCACCGCAAAAGAAAACGAGGAAGTGTGATGACTAGCAGGAGTTTAACACGTTCAACTACAACAACAGTAACAACATTCGTGGTGTCAATGATGATGATAACAAAATTAAAAAAAAAATTTTTCCTTTGGTCGGTAATTGTTATTTCCTATTTGCTTCTATCTGTGGAGGTGCAATGGCCCAGTGGTTAGTTAGGGCAGCGGACTCGCGGTTTCGATTCCTAGACCGGGCGTTGTGTGTGTTTATTGAGCGAAAACACCTAAAGCTCCACGAGGCTCCGGCAGGGGGTGGTGGCGACCCCTGTTGTACTCTATCATCCCAACTTTCTCTCACTCTTTCTTTCTGTTTCTTGTCCCCGACTTCCTACGCAACCGTTGAGCCTGGATGCGCATTCATCCATCCGTCGATGCTCTCGGTGTCGGGGGTTGACCTGCTTTCTCTTCTGCGGGTCTTATGAATAGCAAAGGACCACGATTCGGACTCTTCCACTGCGAGCTCTGGGACGAAGACCGCTTCGCTCAACAGCTGCTACTGTATTTTATCGAATCCGAAAGGAAAAGTTGACCTGTTAAACATTTTGTCCAACGATCTGTTTGGCTAGTTCGCCACCTTCATAGATCACTAAAAGTGGCTTTAAAATTTTTGAACGTGGCTAATGATTTTAGCGGGAGAGGGATAGTCGATTACAGCGACCCAATCTTCAACTAGTATATATTTTATCGACCCCAATAGATGAAAGGCAAAATCGACCACGGTGATATTTGAACTCACAGAATAAAACCGGTAAAAATCCTGCTAACGCTTTAAGTGTTCTGCCAACATTAGTATAATAAACTGTTCAAAATTCCCAGAACTTGTTTGACTTCCTTGTCTTCTTTCGCATTTGCAAGAAAGAACGAAAGAAGAAAATGAAGCAAAACTGCATATCTAAATTTCCTATGAGTCACCAACATTCCACTATCTGGGGTAGGGAATTTATATGTAAGGGGTTACTGTTGCAACTTGATTTAATGAGAAAGTGATGGCTCTAAAAATCCAGTATTTCTTGTTCAGTCTTGTAAATTTATGCGACCCTGAAATATTGCATTCCGTTTTCACTTACATAAAATTAGTTTTCATTTACATTTCTGACAAGTTATTTCCAATGATTTATCAGCTTTCACTTTCGCCGTTTCGTGAAAAAATATTCTGTAATTACTTTTTTATATTCTTTTACTTCTTTCAGTCTTTGAACTGCGGTCAAGCTGGGGCACCACCTTGAAGGGATTCGTCAGTGAAATCAACCCGAGTACTTATTCAATTTTCTACTTATTATATCTGTCTTTTTGTTTTTGGCAGAAACCGTGAAGTAACGGGAACGTAAACAAACCAAGACCAAGTCATGAAGCAGTGGGGGTGGTGATCAAAAATATTTCTGGCTTTATGTAAATAAATATTCTCTCCATTTAGGGAAGTGAATTAGCAGAATATTTAGCATGTCGGGCAAAATGCTTAGCGGCAATTTGTTTGTGAGTTTAAATTCTGCCGAGCTCAGCTTTGTCTTATCCTTTTGAGGTTGATAAAATAAGTACCAGTTGAGTACTGGAGTCAATTTGATCGACTGTCCCCCACCTCTCAAAATACAGGCCGTGTGCTTATAGTAGAAAGGATTATTCTTTTCTACTCTAGACACAAGGCCCAAAATTTTTGGGCCAGTCGATTAGATCGACTCCAGTACGCAACTGGTACTGAGTTTATCGACTCCAAAAAGATGAAAGGCAAAGTCGCCCTCGGCGGAATTTGAACTCAGAACGCAGAGACAGACGAAATACCGTTAAACATTTCACCCGGTGTGCTAACGTTTCTTATTTCTTTACTGTCCACAAGGGGCTACTCACAGAGAGCACAGACAAGGACAGACAAAAAGATTAAGTCGATTATATCGACTCCAATGCGTAACTAGTACTTATTTAATCGACCCCGAAAGGATGAAAGACAAAGTCGACCTCGACGGAATTTGAACTCAGAACGTAGCGGCAGACGAAATACCTATTTCTTTACTGCCCCCAAGGGGCTAAACACAGAGAGGACAAACAAGGACAGACAAACGGATCAAGTCGATTACATCGCCCCTAGTGCGTAACTGGTACTTAATTTATCGACCCTGAAAGGATGAAAGGCAAAG
The DNA here is from genome assembly GCF_006345805.1 of Octopus sinensis. Lineage (NCBI taxonomy): Eukaryota > Metazoa > Mollusca > Cephalopoda > Octopoda > Octopodidae > Octopus > Octopus sinensis. Next base: position 92,899,153 of record NC_043003.1, read on the forward strand.
TCGACCTCGGCGGAATTTGAACTCAGAACGTGGCATTTCGTCCACCATGCTAATGATTCTGCTAGCTCGCTGTCTTGACAATAGTAATAATAATCCTTTCTATTATAGACACAAGGTCTGAATTTTTGGAAGAGGGAACTACTCGATTACATCGATACCAGAATTTCACTGGTACTTAATTTATCGATTCCGAAAGAATGAACGGCAAATTCGACCTCAGTGGAATTTGAACTCAGAACGTAGCGACGGGCGAAATACCACCAAGCATTTCGTCCGGTGTGCTAACGATTCTGCCAGCTCGCCGTCTTGACAATAGTAACAATAATCTTTTCTACTCTAAGCACAAGGCCCGAAATTTTTTTGTGGGGAGGGGGCCAGTTGATTAGATCGACCCCAGTACCCACCTGGTACTTAATTTATCGACCCCGAAAGGATGAAAGGCAAAGCCGACCTCGGTGGGATTTGAACTCAGAACGTAAGATATAATAATAATAATATATATATATATATATATAATATATATATATATATATATATATATATATATATATATAAAATCCAGCTCAAAATTTCAAAAAATTATTTTATCAGCGAGGTCCAGTACTAAATGATTCACAAACCCGTGAGTGGCGCTGGGTGGTCCTTGTCATAATTTATCTGAAATTTACCGGTAATTTTCGTTTGTATGCATCGATCATTGCGATAATCTTTGGAATAAATGACCGATCAGAAAAAAGAATTTCATCCAGAAAGTAAAGCAATTTGCTAAAACGTAAGGGCAAAATTTTACATACGTACTGTATTTCTTTATTCCTTGCACATTTTAATGAAAATGTACTTGACTCATTTTTTGAATTGCCCGGAAGGAAACAGGTCTGAACGACAAAACTGGGGATTTTCAATATCTATTTAAAATTAGATATTCAAGATGTTGTGAATTCGAGTAACTGTATTCATTTTAGGCGTTAAAAACCCGGACACGAACCGGCACCTATATATACAGACGTGTATATACACGTATGTTCCTAAACAGATACATATACATTGATAAATATTTATATGCATACATACACACGCACACACCCACACACACACATATTTATATAGAGAGAGATGTAGGGAAAGAGAGAGATAGATTGATAGACATGTATACCGTAAATCCACGAGTATAGTCCGCCCTTGAGTATAATACGCAGGGGATTTTTATGGGGCTGTACCTCTGAAAAACCTAAACCTTGTGTATAATATGCACCCCTTCTCTAACTTGAGTCAAGGAGGTCTATATAACGTCTTTGGTTTGTAAAAATGTATACGGTGACGTCCTTTATTATTATTGTATATATAATATAATGCAAATGTGTAGCTTTTTTGTGCATTTTGTTTGCAGAAAATAAAGAAATAACAGTAATAACGTTTAATAAATGTTGCTTACTGCAAGTTATGGATGATTCTTTTATGACTTCATTGCTTTCAGGCTTAGTTTAAGGTATTTTCGCACCCGACATAACAAAATGCGTCTGAATAAACATTGCCGGATAGCAAATAGAGACTCGGACATTGCTTAGAAAATGATTTTCATTTTTAACCTCGTATATAGTACGCACTAGGGATTTTGATCTTTAAATTTTGGGAAATAAATGCGGATTATACTCGAGGATTCACGGTATATATATATACCGTTGCTCGGGTTTGTAAGGGAAATAACTATATAAGCATTTTTAGAGAGTTATAGCAAAAAAAATAGCAAAAAATGCATTAAAAATGGAAAAAAAAATGATGGTAAATTTTTTTTAAATCGTTTACTCATCGTAGACATTTTTAGAGAGTTACTTCCCTTATATAATAGCGAAAATGCATTAAAATGGAAAAAAAACGATGGTAATTTTTTTTTAAATCGTAGACTCATCGTAGACGCGTGCTAATACCCAGAAGGGATCGATATGAATCACGACTATAAGATACCCGGTTTTAGTTAAACTGCACCGCAAAATGTGGGAGTAGTTAGGAATCTAAATCGTAGGAGACAGACACATAACTTCACTTTTATATATAAAGATATATATATATATATATATATATATATATATATATATATATATATATATATATACATATATATATACATATATATATATATATACATATATATATATATATATATATATATATATATATATATATATATATACATGCACATACACACACACGCACACACACACTCACATACACACACTTATTTGTGTGTATCTATATACCTGTATGCATACAAATACATACATACATACATACATACATACATACATACATACATACTTGTGAATGTACAACAAAAATCCAGGAAAAAGAGAACATATATGGTAAATTAATATATGAAACTCACAGCTCTTGTACCCAGACTATAAATTCTCAGTTGTACGTATTATCAACACTGTATAAGGCTATGAACCCAGCAATTTACGTAAAAACCTAGAAATTCTTGGTTTTTCGAAGAAAGAACAAAAGAAACTGACGCGAATTCTCCAAATCCAATCTATTAGAGCTATAATGAAGATTTTTAAGACGTTCTAAAGATTCTCCATCTAAGATTCCTAAGATGAATAGATGCACTTACTTGGGTGTGTGTATTGATGGCTCAACCAATACACCAACTCAACCACGTATTTACAAAAATTCTTAACTCAAAAAGTCTTATATTTTTGTTAGTGACCGTCTTGGACGCTCTTAAGAACTTCAAGAAAACTCAAAGTAAAAACAAACAAGCATACATATGCACACAATGTCGTACCTAGAGTTTATGCTACCAAGGGCATCTTTGATGTGGATCCTCCTCTCCCCCTCCCCCACGTGCACTCAAAGGAATTATAATACGCATTAAATATTCTTAAGACAAAATGTGAAAATGGTGTATGGAAAAATAAATTCGAGGACAATTAGGACATTATGTTTACCTCCGCAAAATTAAAAAAAAAACACTACAAAATTTTACAAAAGTATTGTTTTCTGTCCACAAAATCTCCGATGACACAATTTCAGTCTCGTACGTCTCCCTCAGTTGTCATTCTTCAGACAGAATAGCATGAATTTTTAACTGAAGAGTGCTGCTAATAAATGTTTGATAATTCTTTATAAGCGTTGGCACAGAAAAGACCTCCACCCTCATCCCCACTGCTAGTAGAATGCTGGTTTAAATCTTTATTTAAATAGCTACAGATAAAGCACCCATTGATCATATGAGAACAATTGTGGAGAAAATCTGCTGAAGTTTTACAATATTTGAAATCGATTCTCATGATTATACTTTCGAATAAACTGTCGAAGTTCAGTTCAAAGAAGCCTTTCTTCTATGTCTCTGTTTTGTCTTGAATAGCAGTAACGAGCAATAAACACCACTGAAGTCTTTCCCACTCAACGAGAAGCGTTGTTTTATCAACATAAATAATATATAAACATATGCAAGTATACATACATATATGTACATACCTACATCTATATGTATATAGACATGCATATATGGGTACAGGACACCAAAAAAACGTTGATCACAATGAGAAACGAAAACATAAAAACAAAAACATGGAAACGAACATTTTTTCAAACAACGTAAAACAGAGTACAAGACATACAACACAAAGAATATTCCCCTTCTTCAGTTGTCCCTGTTTCGTCTACTCTGCGTTCGAAGGTAAGGACAAGATGCGACTCCGTTGAAACAGTCCTTCCCGCAAAGCAAATTAAATAAAATTTGGGATTTTTTGCGGAGGGGTAAAAGTGGTAACAAGAACAGGACAGTAAAAATAAAACAAGACAGTAAAAACAATACAAATAAAAACAGTCTGGTGGAATTCTTTTATCGCATTGATGTTGCCCGTGTTGCAGGTGGTGGCCACATTGAACACTAATAAGACAGAACATATAAAAGTTGATTGTGAGTAAATACTTCTGACTTAGCTGGAGTTTTCTATTGCTTTTCCTAATTAAAATATTGCATAATGAAATCAGTTCATTTTTTTTAATAACCCTGCATGTGTGAGTAATATATATATATAATATATATATATATATATATATATATATATATATATATAATGACTTTCCCCAGATACAATTATATATATATATATATATATAATTGTGTCTGGGGAAAGTCATTCTGTTTTAATGCCTTATTAATTTACACACTCACTGGTTCGATTTCCACTCTTTTATTTATTTATTTCTGAAATTTTTTTTACTTCTTACAGTATGTATATGTGTGTATGTATGTATGTATGTATGTACGCGTGTGTGTGTGCATGTGTATGTGTGTGTGTGTATGTGTGTGTGTGTGTGTATGTCTGTGAACACATGGTGCAAGGCCAACAAATATCAAGGGGTGATGTTTATAGAGGTCACAGCCCATAGAGAACTAGCCCGAAGATTTAGGAAAGCTCTGAAGGAGTCCAAACTCAACACTAACATTGTTGAAAAGCCAGAGGGCTCCATCAGTTCACAATTATGTAGAATGTATCCCTTTGAGAATACCATATGCACCAATGAGAACTGCATGGTATGTATGATTAACCCTGGCATTAACTGTTGAACTAGAAATGTAGTCTACAGCATAAGGTGCGTAGAGGCTGCTTGTAAAGACAAGAACATGAAATACATTGGTAAGACACCTAGAAGCATTGTGACGAGACTAAATGAAAAATTTGAGACAATATGATGACAAAAACAGTCCTCCATACTCTACCAAAATGCTAAAGGCCAGCATGGAGGCACACTGGGTCGACTTGACATCCGCATTTTATTCAAGCACCCGAAGGACCCAACACTCAGACCAATACAGGCGTACGTCCTCATAAATGAAACATCCCCCGTACGAAATAGGAGATATACGTAGAAGGTAGTGATACCCCAATACTTACAGTTTATACATACACAGGTAGATTTGCTAGTTGGCCGTTATGCAGACGTGTATATATATATATATATATACACTCTCTCTCTCTCACACACACACACACACACATATATATATACATTTATATATATATATATATATATACACACACACACACACACACACACACATACACACATATATATATATGTATGTATATATGTAGCACTTCGTACTCGTCTGACTCTTTCTCTAAAGCAGGCGGGGGTCACCCAAAGTACGGCCCGCGAGGTCAGTTCATCCGGTCCACCGCCGCACAGTGCATTTTATTAAGTACCTGCAATGAGAGTTCATTCACCTCTGGTATGGCATCAGTTCTTAGAACAACTTATGTCTGTGAGCAAACATTTTCAAAAATGAAGCACGTGAAGTCCGCACATCGAACGAGGTTAACTGATGAGGTTGAATTTCAAAGCAAATATTGATTATATCTTAAAAGTTAAACACCAGTTTTAGAAATCTCACTAACTCTTTTTGGCTCCTTAGTTTGTGAGATTCAGATTTGTGCGCACTGGCTGAGATATCACTATCTTATTGCTAACATCACCTTCTTTCATAACTTGTTGGTAAATAAATATACTGGTCGTCTTTATTTTTTGTGTATTCACTGTATTGTATTCAACAAAATGGTTATGCAGCCCCCGTTCGTCATTCTCTCAGTTATCTGGCTCGCCATGGAAAAGTTTGGTGACCCCTACTCTAAAGGATAAGTATACTGGATCTAACAACTGGTTATTAGTTTCGCAAAGCCTAAGCGAAATCGCAATATACATATTAATAGTTGTCACATTTTTTCGTCACTCGAAACTGCGATCTGGCCACTGACAAATTTGTACCGCGTCTCAAATTTGTCAGTGATTGAGTCGCAAGTTCAAGCGATGAAAATTTTGACGCCATATTAGAGACGATTAGTAGTAGTGTTATACATTATTTGTGAGTACAAAGGTAGATCTATTATGTCTAAATTTGCGCACCCAGTCGTTATGCGGCAACAGTGCGTGGCTTTTTTGACAAAGAATTGCTCCATAGGTCGAGAACGAGAGCTAGTTGAACGGCCACTACGATCATCAGACATATTTTAGAGTGTTATAACAATGTATTTCCGAGAAAATCATGCTCTCAAGCCAACATTCAACTGAAAAGAGAAGCGTGTCAAGAAGCAATAATAATAAAGAAATGTATGTCAAATATTTTTGAGAATAGAAACTAGATGAAAGAGATATATAAATAATAATCAGCGGAAATCTGCGATTTGAAAGTTTCCACTTAAACGGAATTTGACGATACAAACGCTTTTATATTCTTTATTTGATTGTCTTAACCTATGGAATCGCCACTGTTTCTTAATTATAGGTGTGGCTGTGTGCGTTTGTTACTTCGCCACCGCTTGACAACCGGTGTTGGCGTGTTTACATTCCTGTAACTTAACGGTTCGGCAAAAAAGACCGTTAGAATGAGTACCAGACTTATATATATATATATATACTAGCAGTATCGCCCGGCGTTGCTCGGGTTTGTAAGGGAAATAACTATATAAGCATTTTTAGTGAGTTATAGCAAAAAATAGCAAAAAAATGCATTAAAAATGGAATAAAAAATGATGGTAATTTTGTTGTCTTCAAGCCATGAAGTCGTTGTTCTAAAAGAACGCTGGTCTCCTTGACAATGCTTTACGACGTTGATTTCCTTACACTCCCTTCCCCACAGCTTCACGAGGGAGGGAAGAAGGGGGAGAAGCAACACAGGTGCAGGTGTGACCATGGACGCCAACTCCGCCGCCATCGACACACGAAAAAATATGTGTTAAAATGGAAAAAAATGATGTTAAATTATTTTTAAAATCGTAGACTCATCGTAGACGCGCGCTAATAGCCAGACGGGCTCGATATGAATCACGACTATAAGATACCCGAATTTGGTTAAACTGCACCGCAAAATGTGGGAGGAGTTAGGAATCTAAATCGTAGGAGACAGAAACTCACACAACTACAGTTTTATATATATAGATAATCAGCAGAAATCTGCGCTTTGAAAGTTTCCACTTAAACGAAATTTGATTGTCTTAATCTATGTAATCGCCACTGTTTCTTAATTATAGGTGTGGCTGTGTGCGTTTGTTACTCCGCCACCGCTTGACAACCGGTGTTGGCATGTTTACATTCCTGTAACTTAACGGTTCGGCAAAAAAGACCGTTAGAATGAGTACCAGACTTATATATATATATATATATATATATATATATATATATATATATATATATATATATATATATATATATATATATATAAATATAAATACTGGCGTCGATTTATGCGGCTAAAAATTCTTCAAGGCGGTGTTCCAGCATGGACGCAGTGTAATGGTTGGAATAAAAGACGAAAGTTGATAAATCTTTTGTTCATAATAACTTGCTAATTATTTCATGAGTTATGTTCCGTAAATAAACAAATAAAAAGAACTCTTTCAGAATATTTTTCAGGAGCATAAGCGACATTATGCCTTCCTATACAGCATCTGGATCTTGTTAAATTTTCTTAAACCACTAAAGTGTTTATAATTTTCGCCAGATTATTCTCAATATTTCGACACTTTAACGTCTTTATAATTAATTTTTTGAAAAATGGATGCAATTTTCCTTATCAGCATGCAGAATTATTATTATTTTTTAAAAAAATTACCTGATGAAAATTTTAATTACTTCAAATGGTAGGAAGAAATTTAAGATTCCCGCATCTTTTTAATTTACATTTTTTCTTTTACGTAGATTTGATCTTAGATTCATCGAATCATCATTCTGCGCATAGAAAACGGGTCATGTATCCTTCTACGCATACATACGAACATGCATACATCCTTTTATACATACATATGCGTAAATATCCCTCTACACATGCATATTATTCTTTCTTTATAAAATATACAAATATATATATATATATATATAGGTAGATAGATACATATACATAATACATACATACACGTATACACACACACACACACACACACACACACACACACATATATATATATATGTGTGGAGGCGCGTGTCTCAGTGGTTAGGGTATCAGCACCATGATCATAAGATTGTAGTTTCGATTCCTGGACCGGGCGACGCGTTGTGTTCTTGAGCAAAACACTTCATTTCACGTTGCTCCAGTCCACTCAGCTGGCAAAAATGAGTAACGCTGCGATGGACTGGCGTCCCGTCCAGCTGAGGAACACATACGCCATAGAAACCGGGAAACCGGGCCCATGAGCCTAGCTTTTACGGTATACAAAGAAAAGGAAAGGGCGCATTTATTATTATTATTATTATTATTATTATTATTATTATTATTATTATTATTATTATTATTATTATATATATATACTCTTTTACTCTTTTACTTGTTTCAGTCATTTGACTGCGGCCATGCTGGAGCACCGCCTTTAATCGAGCAACTCGACCCCGGACTTATTCTTTTTTTTGTAAGCCCAGTACTTATTCTATCGGTCTCTTTTGCCGAACCACTAAGTAACGAGGACATAAACACGCCAGCATCGGTTGTCAAGCAATGCTAGGGGGACAAACACAGATACACAAACACACACACGCATATATATATATATATACATATATACGACGGGCTTCTTTCAGTTTCCGTCTACCAAATCTACATATATATATATTATATATATATACTCTTTTACTCTTTTACTTGTTTCAGTCATTTGACTGCGGCCATGCTGGAGCACCGCCTTAATCGAGCAACTCGACCCCGGACTTATTCTTTTTTTTGTAAGCCCAGTACTTATTCTATCGGTCTCTTTTGCCGAACCACTAAGTAACGAGGACATAAACACGCCAGCATCGGTTGTCAAGCAATGCTAGGGGGACAAACACAGATACACAAACACACACACGCATATATATATATATATATACATATATACGACGGGCTTCTTTCAGTTTCCGTCTACCAAATCTACATATATATATATATATATATATATATATATACACACATATATATATATACATATACATACATACAAACATGTATGTATGCATACGCACACGCATAATACATGCGTACATACATTGTACATGCAAACGCATTCTGACATGCAACAGGCTGTTGTAATGGTTGACTCAAAGACAAAAGAAACATTACCTTTTTCAAGCTGTCCAATGTTAAGAATGACCGAACGGCTGATTGTATGCTGTCAGAAAATGGCTCTTCCAAGTGTACACGTAAAAATACCAGAAGCAACTACTTTCGCATATGAACATTCTGCATTTACATTGGTTCTCAAATTACACAAATTAGCACACACGCGCACACACATCATCATCATCCCTATTACCACCACCACCACCACCACCACCATCGCGCACAAACACGCTCATACACATACACGCACACACACAGACGCACAAACACACGCTCACACACACATATATATGCATAGAGAAACTTTGTTTCTTTGTCCTCTTCTTTTATAAAATGATTAAACAGCCAAGTTCTACGCATGTTTTAATTCGTCACTCCTGCTTCGGTAAAGTAAATATATGCACAGGTGATGTTGAGGTAAAGAACTGGATCGCCTTGGTTTGGTCAAACTCTTACCTGACAATTTGTAAACAGCATCATACTTTAGGAAGTCTATATATAACAGGAATGTTTCAGAGAATATTTATCATCAACTAGTGGTAATTCTACGCATAGTTTTATCCTCGCTTTTCTTTTCTTTTCTAGGCACAAGGGCCGAAATTTGTGGGGAAGGAGCCAGACGATTAGATCGACCCCAGTACGCAACTGGTACTTAAATTTATTGACCCTGAAAGGATGAAGGGCAAAGTCGACCTCGGCGGAATTTGAACTCGGAACGTAAAGACAGACGAAATACCTATTTCTTTACTACCCACAAGGGGCTAAACACAGAGAGGACAAACAAGGACAAACAAACGGATTAAGTCGATTATATCGACCCCACTGCGTAACTGGTACTTATTTAATCGACCCCGAGGCCGACTTTGTCTTTCATCCTTTCATCCTTTCAGGGTCGATAAAATAAATACCTGCTGATCACCTCATTATACTACAGCAGACTATGAACAGCGTATGATGATTCGTTGTTTCAATTGTGTGGTTATGAAGGCCACTTGGCGACTACATGTTTTCGGGCTCTATTCTGCTGTGCAGCACCTTGGGTCAGCCTCTTCTACCCAATTATCGAGTTAACCGAAGTCAAGTGAGTAAAATTTGGTAGACGGCTTATGAACGATTTCGGGATGGCAGATCAATCCATTCCTTGCTTTCACAATACTAACTGGTCATTGGTTACTTTTAGCAGTATACACTCTGTAGCAAGCATTGAGGCCAAATCTTCGGTCTGAAGATAACTCTCTCTCCCTTCATACCAGTAGTTACGGAGACGCATGACTTAAACTCTGAACGGAGAAAAATCCGAATATTTTATCACAGATGCAAAACAAAGCCAGTAAAAGAATATGAACTGTCGATCTTGTGACTGTTTATCCAGTGTTAGAGCGATTTGGCCAACAAAATAAGTAACAGTTGAGCACTCGTGTCGATATAATCAACTTACCCTTACCCCGAAATTGTTGGGTTTGTGTCAAAATTTGAAACCAATATTTCTCATTTCCAAGGTGGCGCGCTGGCAGAGTCGTTAGCGCGCCGGGTAAAATGCTTAGCGATGTTTCATCTGTTTTCCAGTTCTAAGTTCAAATTCCGGCGAGGTCGACTTTGCCTTTCATCCTTTGCTGTGCCGCAAGGACTATCTTGGAGAACGACATCCCCCGCGATCCACTGGTGTGTTGCAAAGTCTATTTCGGTGTATGACAGCCCTCACTGTGCACTGGTCACGTTATTTCGACCCACCTTGTTCTCGTCAATGCTGGGTGCTCAACCGTAAGAGATAGCAACGATGCATCTCCCCGCTATATAGAAGAAGTGTTAAAACAGGCGCTGGTATAGCAATTAGCCAAGTGAGCTTGTTAAAAACTATTTATTAGCGACAGAGATAGTATTAATACTGCTAGCGATATAAACAAGAGTTGATATCACCACATTTAAGTGGGGATAAATATTATATCCCGATATTAGTAATGCCCTAGTGATAATGAATATATTTTATCATACTCGAGTATGCAAGCAACTATCACACACACACACATACACACACACACACACACACACACACACCACACACACACATACACACACACACATACACACACACATTGTGTGTTTTATGGCTGCCAAACCGTTGATCACTCTATTACCGGACATATATTCAACTTCATGTCAATATATACACGCGTGCGTACACACACACGCCCTCTCTCTCTCTCACTCTCTCTCGGACGAAGTTATCAAGTTCTAGTGTAGTCACCTGGGGCACCTGGTGCTTGGGTGACGCCATATCGTGTCGCAAATACTTAGAAGATATGAACGTGTAAAACTCTAACAAAGGCTTTATTTCTCATGTTTACCATATTTATTGTTAGTAAAATCCAAAATATGATATTTCTAAGGACACGGAAATTAAACTTCCCACCAGCGGCGCCAGAATACACACACACATCCACATGTATACCGGACTTTCAAAAACAAATTTGGCAAGGTGGGCAAGGTTGCTTTCATGCTTCCCTGTCAGGGGTGGGGGTGGGGCTAAATACTTTCTAAAAATTTGAACTGGCTGTACACTTCTCCTTTCTTCTTTTTTAATCTATTCATCAAGGTGGGCCGATAGTCTCAGGCCACATTTTGGCAGTCCAGCCACCCGGTATAAAGGTGGAAACCTGTCTTATTGGCTCGCATATTTATAAACATATACATATGGCGGTGCCCCAGCATGGCCACAGCTCGTGAGCTGAAACTAGATAAAATAAAAATATACATCCATCCATTTATCCATATACATACATACATACGTACAAATATACGTACGTACGCACGCACGTACATACATACATACATACATACATACATACATACATACATACATACATACATACATATATGCATACATACATACATGGTGGATGCCCCCTCGTTATCGAGTATGGTCATTGCGCGAAGCTTAATCAATGTTGTTATCGTGCAATGCCTGTGCAAGAAGATTTTTTTTAAAGTGAGGAAAGGCTGTGCACTGAGTCAATCCCACTCACTAAGCAACAGCAGCCATAATCCGAAAAGAAGAACAAGTCAACATCATCGGTAACCACTGAGCCGCAGGTTTTTTGTCGGAGTTATCCCAGTTACCTGAGTTACCTTTTCCTAGAAGGATGCCCTAACAAAGGCTAAGAGTCCTTCACTCCCAATGGTTTAACCGCGCGATCAGGTATTCAGTCCGATTATTTCTATGTCCCCGTGCATGATACAGCCTTAGGACATTTATTGGAGGGCCGTTGACTCTCAAGAGTTCATCCGCCTTTTGACGGGTTTTGTTTTTGCATACATACATACATACATACATACATACATACATACATACATACATACATACATACATACATACATTGAACTTGGGAACTTAGACTACAAGAATACCTATAGCAATAAATGAGACATAGATTAGTGAGGTAAAATCGAGAGACAAAGTAACACTAGATTCTTGGGATATTGACCACCGCAATGACTCAAATCGCATAGATTTGATAATAACCGGTACAGGATTAATGTAAATAATAACCTAATCCTCCAGTCTAGTAAAAGTGATCTTTGCAGGCTGAATAAAATCTCTAGTCTAAGTAGTAACCATAAATGAGTAGAGAAAAAATAATGGCTAATAATTGTACCATCAAAGCGGAGCTGGATATAGACAATAACAACACGAACTATATCAGTAATATTAACAATTATGGTAATAACATAAATAAACGTACACCGTATAAGTCAAATACCAACTCTAAGTTGAATAATTATGGTCGATATGGTATCACCCCCCGACCCACAGTCTGTAAACTCTTGCTGCATAATCCCCAACGATGTTAATCATAATGTGCGGGTTGATGAGCCTAATATAGCAAATGAGTATAACAACCCTAACAACATAAACACAACCTCTGATAGCAGCTATAGTACCCGTATAGACATTAATAGCATCATATGCGATAATCTTATGGATGAATGTAATATCAACGCTGAAACTCTTAATAATAGTAATACAAAATATTTTAAAAGTATTATGTAATCCGCTAGCCTTTTTTTTCCCCACTAATCTTAGGGCCACCATTCTTTCTCTTCACATCCTACCTTAGCCTATATAGTAGAATTACCAACGTAATTATATAGCATTAGATTTCTTGACCTCCCTGCCCCAAATGAACTTTTGTTTAGCAAGTTATACTTAAGAAGTAAGTCCTGGGATCGATTTGTTCGACTAAAACCCTTCTGGGCGGCGCTCCAGCATGGCCGCAGTTAAACGACTGAAACAAATGGAATTTATTGGGAGTTACATGTATAGATCAGAATAGTTTGATTCAAATTCGTTGGTACTCTTGAGTTTCAGGCCTGATGCTAGTCATCAGCCATTTTGAATTTGAAATGACTGACGACTAGCATCACACTTGAAACTCAAGAGTACCAACGAATATGAATCAAACTGTTTTTATCTATCTATCTATCTATCTATCTATCTATCTATCTATCTATCTATCTATCTAAAATTAATGTAAGACGTCAGAATTTTTCAGTTCTATATTTAAGAGATGAAGAATTATGTATATTATTTACATTTGGCGGATATTTGTCCTCATCTTGTTTGTTGTTAATACAACGTTTCGGCTGATGTCTTCATTAGGTGTCTTGGGGGAATTTCGAACTTGGGTTCCCATTCCTAAGGTATTTTTCGATATTGTTGTTGTTATTATTATTATTATTATTATTATTATTATTATTATTATTATTATTATTATTATTGAGTGAGAGAGCAGTTCATGCCATCAAAGTGACACTGGGGTAAAATATACGAAGCCCAATATACCCATCATGACTACCCGTCTGATAAAGGTACACCAGGCACATGCATCACAACCATATGTGCGCGACATGGTGATCTCATATCAAGATAAACAGCACATGACCTTGCAGGGGGGCCCAGTTAGAATTTTCTTCAGGTTGAGTAGCCCATCCCGCTCAAACGGTCCCTGAATAAGGGTTGTTTAAGGATGTTGAAAGAACCACCCATGTTTCCAGAGGTGAACTATTCAAACCCCAAAGAATCTCTCTCAACACATGGATATGATGCTCCCCCACTACTTCTGCTCGTGATCAGAGATGCACATATCGTCAGCCACTAAGGGACATGCTCAACTGGTTAAGGTCAAACAACTGACAAGCAAATCTGTGGTATTGAGCAGAATATTCGCTGTAGCCCATCTTTTATACCAAGACAAAACAATGTACATGATAACACTTCCAATCAGTTAAGATCAGAATATTATTATTATATATTATTATTATTTATTATTATTATTATTATTTATTATTATTATTATATATTATTATTATTATTATTATGTTGTTGTTGTCATTCAGGCCACTGATTAATAATTAATAATAATAATATAATAATAATAATAATATAATAATAATAATAATAATAATAATATAATAATAAGTACTGATGCAGTACCAGGCAGTGGCTCTCATGGCTTCTGATCTAAATGATTGGAAGTGTTATCATGTACATTGTTTTGTCTTGGTATAAAAGATGGGCTACAGCAAATATTCTGCTCAATACCACAGATTTGCTTGTCAGTTGTTTGACCTTAACCAGTTGAGCATGTCCCTTAGTGGCTGACGATATGTGCATCTCTGATCACGAGCAGAAGTAGTGGGGGAGCATCATAGCCATGTGTTGAGAGGGATTCTTGGGGTTTGAATAATTCACCTCTGGAAACATGGGTGGTTCTTTCAACATCCTTAAACAACCCTTATTCAGGGACCTTTTGAGCGGGATGGGCTACTCAACCTGAAGAAAATTCTAACTGGGCCCCACCTGCAAGGTCATGTGCTGTTTATCTTGATATGAGATCACCATGTCGCGCACACATGGTTGTGATGTATGTGCCTGGTGTACCCTTATCAGACGGGTAGTCATGATGGGTATATTGGGCTTCGTATATTTTACCCCAGTGTCACTTTGATGGCATGCACTGCTCTCTCACTCAATAATAATAATAATAATAATAATAATAATAATAATAATAATAATAATAATAATAAAAATAATAATAATAATAATAATAATAATAACAACAACAACAATAACAATAATAGCATCGAAAAATACCTTAGTAATGAGAACCCAAGTTCGAGATTTCCTCAAGACACCTGATGGAGGCTGGAGGGTATATCAGCCGAAACTTTGTGTTAACAAGAAACAAGATGAGGACAAATAACCATCAAATGTAAATAATGTAAATAATGTCAGAATTTTTATCATATAAAATTTTCAATGTTTATTCAAAAACCTTTTATGTTTGCATTCTTTTATAATTTTGTGGCAGATGATCACTGATGCTGCTATATTTCAGGATGATAATTTTTTTGTTTTCTGCCAAATAAACACACGCACTATATATTAGTTCTTCATTCGTTTATTTCTGTTCTTACTTTATCTTATGTCCATTGTCTGGAAGTCTTTCGTTGCACATCTGTGACCTCTTCAGCGAACATTTCTATCTACGTGTATCCTCCTTCATCATCGATTGGACTAAACGAAGCAGGAGGATACACGTGGGTGGAAAGAGTCGCTGAGGAGGTGACAGATGTGTGAGGAAAGATTTCCAGACAAGGGACATAAGATAAAATAAGAACAGTAATAAACGAGTGAAGAACGAATATACAGTACGTGTGTTTATTTGCCAGCTTGAAAAATTAAAAAATATTTTTTTAAATAATATTTTTGTTGTTTTTGTAAAATCTCAGAAAATAATTAAAAGTTCACATTTTTTGTCAAAATTATTTTGTTATATTTGTCTATCTATCCAACTGTAAACATTTTAAATATTTCACTAAATTTTTGTTATAACTTGGCAGAAGGGTACATATTTCGCCAAAAATTACTAAATTTGTTCCCACAGTCTTCTTTATTCACAACCAGAATCGTAAACTTTCTCTTGAAAATATTTCAAACTGGTCAATAAGAAAAAAAAAAAAAATGACCATCCCGAAATGTAACAATACCTGCTTCAACTCAGTTTTACATGAGGAATCTTCCAACAAAAATTCATAAACGTAATCACTGATGTTAATGTTCTTAAATGAATTCGGTCCATCCCACAATGACGAAATATAAGTGGCTGATGACGAATTAGTGGGAGAGCACTGTGTGCGTTTGTGTGTATGCCTGTGTGTATATACACGTCTACATACACACCTAACTCTGTGTCTGTGTATATATATATATATATACATATGCACACACGCACACACATTATATATACGTGTGTATATATACATACATACACACATACATTCGTCATCGGCCGTCCTATGTCCAAATTTGGTCAAATGCATTTTTTAAATATTTATTTTTGCTTGCAATAGCTGATGCTTTTTGTCTAACTGTCGTATCTCCAGCTGGAATGGTAAAACGATTTTAGGGTCTGCTGTTGGCAATATGTGTTTTTGGTGGGGTCCGGGGGTGGTAAGCGGAATGGCCGACCCGGGCGGCGCACACTCTAGCTACGCTAGTGCTCCATATCCTCCTTACTCAGCTCAGTATTCTTATTATCCCCTTCCGTTCATTCAACAATTCCATCAATTTCTCGTTCCTAGTTTGGACAACCGTGAATCTCCGACTCCGCAAGGAGACTTATTCCTTTATAGGACCATACTTATTCTCAGCATAAATCTCGTCCCAGATTCATTCATAATAATAATCACTGAATACGATGAGCGGAACAGCTGTTCGGAGCTTCTGGACGATTCTGAACTGGAGAAGTTCCTTCGGTCATTCAGTATTTTTCCCTACTGGTCCCACGTGGGGCCGAAGCTGAGGTTATTACATTTGACTTTGCTTCTAATCTATTCGTCTTCGGAGTGACAGTTGGTATTATTGTGATATTAGTGGCTTCTCTTCCAATTCTACGGTACACAGTTTCTTTTTTCATGGCTTTTGCCGCTTCGTCTAGTTTATGCTGCCTGTCATCTAATATTTGAATCTTTTGTCTTGCTCCACCCGTGTAACCGACATGTGAATCATACCCTGTCCGAGGAATAATCGGGGATGGCCATATCATATTGGGGTGGAACCAACAATATTTAGAGGTGAAAACCAGGTCCAACCAACACTTCCTGTCGACAAGATGTGCACTCATCTCTTGACCGTAGAGTTTTGCGAAGGTCATGAGTAGATACAGCTTACCTCGTCACATATGCCTCAAGCAATGACTCCTATATTACGATATCCTACGCAACACAGTGGAACAGTTGTTACCCCTTACTTTAGGGAAAACTCTTCAGTGTTCTCTCGCTACTAGTTCTCTTAACTGAAACAAGCATATATAGTGCACTGCCTTAATACACTATATATAGAGCAATACTAAATATTGAGAGACACTGAAATTGTTATTATCAATAAAGCGTCTATGATAACCTATTTTTTGTGAAATAAACAGCTGCTAGAGAGACATCATGGGAGATAATGATGCATTTTGCAGTAAGATAATATCCCTTGGGGAGTAGGATTTCATACAAGTGCTATCAATTCAGTTGCGAAAGCCATCTGCTGCAGTCGTTGCATATTGTATAAAGCAATCTCACAAGTAGCGGCACTTCAAACAATTCACATTGTCAAATAATACACAATACTCTTATTGTCGAAAATGAATGTAGAGGTAATACAAAAAAGGACTTCAAAGAGGTCGCTCCTCTCAGGAAATTGTACTTTAACCTCAGCTCTCTCTGATGTGCCATGACTTTCGCCCGACTTTTTCGATGCCCGTGATTGCATTGTCAGAAGACTATTTCGAGAAAGCATCAGCGAAGATACAAAAATACGGGTAATCGTATCACCATAAATGCTGAGTGTTTAGCTCTTAACTAAAAAAGGGGGAAAATGTTTTTCTAGAGGAGTTGATAAAATATTTTGGCAGTAATACAGTGGTATGTAATAACTACTCAATGAAATTCATTAAATTCGTTACTTTATCATGCATGTCACCTCACCAACTAAAACGTGCTTAATTTTTTTCCCCTTCAAACAGGTTAGTGCAATGACATAAAGATGAAAGTTGTTCATCATTATAACAACTGCATCTAGGTATCATAGATCAGCGGTTCCTACATAGCTAAGAGGGAGGATAAAACTGGGTATCAAGTTTAATCTTCCTATTGGTAAACAGGTGGTTAAAAAAATTCTTTCACAACTACATGGTTTCGGGTACAGTCCCATTGCGTGGCACTTTGGGCAAGTGTTTTCTACTAAAGCACCAGGTTGACCAAAGCTTTGAAAGTGAATATAGACAACGGAAATTGTTTGGAAAGTTGTCGTGTGTGTGTGTGTGTGTGTGTGTGTGTGTGTGTGTATGTATGCGTGCGTGTATGTGTGTGTGATGTGCCTAGCGACAGTCCTAAAATTTCACTCAACCTTGTCAGCCTTAATTTTTGGCGCAAAAAACTTTGTCACATGACATTAACGCACGAACATAGTGGAAAACCTATAAAAATTTCTATGATTAATGATCACATGATCTTCCTCTACTACATTTGACAGACAAAATTCAGGAAGCCTTGATTGTTTGAGATTGTTACTAGACGTGTTTACTCAACCGTGACAGATTGTACCAACGGTGCCAAACATATTGTCACATAACATATATATATATATACATATATATATATATTTCAATTGCAGATATATATGTATCTTCAATTGAAAAATTACTGAACGAAATAACAACGAAGCTCTCAGCGCTTTTAAGGAAAATATGCAATATATAAACAACAAACATTACACAATAAAATACATAAGAATAGAAAAAAGAAAATCATCTGGTTTAATCTCCCCTCCAACATACTAACTGCTAAATTATTTTTCAAAATACTTTAAAAACACTTGCACCCCAACCATAAGTACTACAAACTAATAAATAAGCGTAACGAAAAATAGTCATACTCCACTAGCAACAACTTCAAAAAAACTGCAGCCAATTAAAACCATCAAAAATGATCTAAAAGTGAAAACTTGAACCACACATATAATAACAATTGCAGTTGTAGAACACCTTACTGCCCTCTAGAAAGAAACTGTTTGTCAAGAAATATCGTATATTTGATTCATAAATATTAGAATGTGGTAGGGTTCATTAGTACAAAATTGGCAGGGTTTGTTATCTTGGTATGGTTGTACGTGAGAAAGTATTTTCTAATTGAGGCTAACAGTAACCACAAACACGTCACCAAGTACTTTATCTGCATATATATGTTCTACAGAGAACTAGTTCAAAATACGATTGAACCAATACACCGCCACTTTTTGCAACCCCCAAAATACAAAAAAAATGATGCGTTACCATTCAAACATATATAGCACTTAAAATTAAAAAATACAGCGCTTAGCCTCAATTAGA
The DNA here is from genome assembly GCF_006345805.1 of Octopus sinensis. Classification (NCBI taxonomy): domain Eukaryota; kingdom Metazoa; phylum Mollusca; class Cephalopoda; order Octopoda; family Octopodidae; genus Octopus; species Octopus sinensis. Next base: position 92,918,686 of record NC_043003.1, read on the forward strand.
AAATACTTTCTCACGTACAACCATACCAAGATAACAAACCCTGCCAATCTTGTACTAATGAATCCTACCACATTCTAACATTTATGAATCAAATTCTGAACCGAAACTCCGAACTAGTATCTTCATGGAAGTACAAAATCTTAAATATGTATGTATGTATGTATGTATGTATGTATGTATGTATGTATGTATGTATGTATGTATGTATGTATGTATGTATGTATGCTTACATGCTTAAACAGAATATAGAAGTTGGACCAATATGCTGCTGAACTGATTTTTTTAGTTAATGCCCAGTTTTTTCGGAGAGAGAGAGAGAGAGAAAATATAGACTCTTGCGACTGCTTAGTTTTGAAACGAAATTACATTAAAAGAACGAAATTAAATTTTCCCACTTATGACTCGTTTATATTTCACTGGGGGAAGCGATAGAAGACGAAAATTGGGCAACGCATGCGCAAATATTGCCAGGCTCGTAGACGATCATTCTGGCATTTCTCTTAGCACATCCGGAAAAAGGAGACTGTAGTATTAATGTTTGCTAACTGATAAAATTGAGTTCGAGACCGTGTAGCATTCAACAACGTAAAGGAGAGCACTCACATGCACACACACAAATGCACATTAAAAATACCTGCAGTAACAAATATGTTATTGCTTTTGATATACAATACTATTTGGGATCAGAAAAAAAAAGAACAAGGTGTTACTATGCAAACCATATGAACAATGAAACGCCTATAGAAATACCGGACTCAGTAAAAACAAATATGCGGAAACCGATCCAATCTAATCTCTTTCCGGATATTGACTAATTGTATGGTGTGGGGAATATTTACAAGGATATGATATATGAGTGTATACGTTTCTCCGATCCGTTTTCACTTGCAAATTTTATCTGATATACAACACTTATTTAAGACGTATTTAAAAGAAATACAATAGGCCGACGAGTTAAAAGTAGATATTTACTATTACAACAAAAATAGTTAGTATTACAAGGAAGGTACCGCGTTGTGTTCGTGGCCAAATCACAAAAATGATTCTCTCAGTTTTCTGTATATAGGAACCATATGTAGTATAACTAGTAATCTTAAACAGCAAGGTTATATTGGATAATGGCTGAATGGTTTCTTTTTTTTTTTTCTTTGGCCTTTTGCAAAATGCTGAATTCAAAACCTCCTACAAACGTTGTTATTGAGTCGACCAGAATTAATTTGACGGAGGTACGTCCACACGAAATGGATGTCTACTGTTGTGTCCCCACCATCCAATATGTAATGGAATTGATGCAGAACAAATATTTTAAGGGACGTCGATCACGAAGCATCGTTTTTCGGTTTTCTCGTCGATGTTGAAGTCTTTCGCTGATAAAGATCGGCGACAGGTACACACACCCACTCATCTCACAGACGTAGGCACACATGTGCACACGCACACTGTCACGCGCACGTGTGAACATACACACACACACACACACACACACACACACTAGCAAAAGTTAAATTTTCCAGGTTTCTATGACGTGTGTAGGTACTGAGATTGTGTTTATTCATAATTGTAGTTTGGTGATTTAAGGAAAAAGATATCTTTAAGTCTTGCTTTACATATTTTCTTGAAATTCTAAATCGACATGATTGTTGTGTGTTTCTTAAATGGCTTATAAACACCTTCCACGCTGCAATTATTTTCGTTCCAGTACACGATCTCAGACCAGGTCACCTGCTACGCAAGTACATCTCCATAAATCGATATGCTTTTCTTGAAACAAAGACAATTCCAAAAGAATGGCTTTATTCAGTGAGAGCTCAGTTTGGTTTGGCTTGGTTTGGTTTGATTTGGTACTTTAATGAAAGCGTGTCTTATTGCTCAGTACCCTCTTACAGAGTTTTGGTACATCCAAATATCGAGGCAACCAAATTGATGATTTTACCCTCAGTGCAAATTTTAAAGAGAGACACTGAAGAAGTTTGAGAAACTGTTGAAAAGTTGGCAGCTTCGCAGCATCAACAATAGTGTGAACTGATTTGTACAATATGGATTGGGTTACTATTTGTTAAATGATAGTGGCATTGAGATCAATTATGCAAAATGCCACTAAGACTTACGTGAAAAGCTAAGACTATGACTTACACAGAGCCACTATGACTTACGTGAGAGGCTAAGACAAATGGTAGCATTTTTGAGAGTTGTCGATGTTTATTCCATAATACAAGGTGCGGCAGAAAGACTGCCCGATTTCAAAGTTTAATAAAAAAAAACTCATGAAGATGTATGAAAAACCTTTGCATTTCTATAAAGTACATTAAATGCCATTTTTTTTGTTTCAGGTTGTATTCACCATGGCCTAAGGTGGAGGCATCGTTTTTTCTTGTATCTCCATGTGTTTTTTTTTTTTATTAACCTTTGAAATCGGGGCAAGCTTTCTGCCGCACTCTGTATTTATATTGCTATACTCAGTGTCAACTGATGGCTGACCTTTGCCCCCACCTGAAATAAAACTTTTGCAAACCGGGTTGTTGATATATCTTTAACCTTTTTGCATTTGAACCGGCCATGTCCAGCCCAAAGGTTCTATCTATTTTACGTTCAAACCAACCAGATCCAGTCTCCCACATCTACTCTACAATGTCATGCTAAAAATGTGCATGATGAATTTAAAACAAATTGAATAAAAATGTATTACAGTTGACAGAGTAATCTGAATGCTAAAGAGTTAATACCGCAACCCTTACGTGGGAGAAAGATGAAGATTTTCCGCTTGTCTCCAAAACACACAATTCTTTGAGAAATGGTTTCAAATCAACGGCCAAGTGTACTCTTCGAGATGAAACTATTAGAGCGTAAGACTGTAATTCCACCAAGAACGCTAGCGTTACCTTTGAAATTTTATAAAGTGTGATTGGGAGTTCCAAATATTAATCTGTAAGACATTGTGCATCGATTACTTTTAGCTTGGACTACGGTACAACCACTGCTTTTCCAGATTCTTTGCTAATATTGGTTTAGGCGAGGGGTTTAGTCTATTGTATCGACCTCAGTGCTCAACTAATACTAATTTTATCGACCCTGGAGGGGTGAAAGACAAAGTCAACGGAATTTGAACTCAAAACGGAAAGACAGACGAAATACTGCTAAACATTTTGCCAGGCATGCTTAACAATTCTGCCAGTTCACCACCTTATTCTTTGCTAATTTTACACTCTAGAAAAGGCAGCGAGGTTGCAGAATGGTTACTGTGCCGGGTAAAATGCTTAACAGCACTTCGTACGTCTCTACGTTCTGAGTTCAAATTCCACCGCGGTCGACTGTGTTTTTCATCCTTTAGCACTGGAGTTGAGGTAACCGACTTACCCTGCTCCAAACATTCTGGTCTTGTGTCAAAATTTGAAACGAATATTACGCAAAGGATTGTAATTGCGTACAAGTTTAAGTGACAACTTGAAGGCAGAATGAGCAGTTCTGTCACATGTAAGCAAAGTTGCAAGTGTAAGCATGTATCAAGTGTAAGCATGTGAACAAAGTTTACTGCAATTCTTGATAAAGCCATTGGAATAGAAATTTGCCTGAATGAATTTGCTAAACTTAAGTTTATGAAAAGAAAGTGTTCAACCTGGAGTATCAAAGAACAACAAAACTACTCTTCGCCAACCAAGTAGTTGTTTAATCCTTATACAACCTTATTTGTTTATTTGAAAAGAGGAGTTCATTTTGTCGGATATGCTGTTGAATGTTGAAATGTTACAGTATGTTACCTGAAGAATTTCTCGACTGAAATCTATGACTACTGTTCATATTGCAACAGGTGTTAAACACTGTTTAAGAGCTTTGCCAACCATGTCCTAAAAGAGGCACGAGCAGATTAGACACATCCTAATTTTAGTAGGACATATTCAGAAGAAAAAAAAAGTTTAGCGCATTAAAGCTTATAGGGTGGCCAAGCTTCTTATATCGGGCCCGTGGTGATTTAAAATTTTTTTTTGTGACACTTTTTTCAGGAAAAAAATTCGAAAGCAAAAAACAAAACAGGCAAACAACCCAAAGCGTACTTTATATAACTATTTCTTTATCACCCACTAGGGGCTAAACATAGAGGGGACAAACAAGGACAGACAAAGGTATAAAGTCGCTTACATCGACCCCGAAAGGATGAAAGGCAAAGTCGACCTCGGCGGAATTTGAACTTAGAACGTAACGGCAGACAAAATACCTATTTCTTTACTACTCACAAGGGGATACACAGAGAGGGGACAAACAAAGACAGACAAACGGATTAAGTCGATTACATCGACCCCAGTGCGTAACTGGTACTTAATTTATCGACCTCGAAAGGATGAAAGGCAAAGTCAACCTCGGCGGAATTTGAACCCAGAACGTAACGGCAGACAAAATACCGCTAGGCATTTCGCCCGGCGTGCTAACGTTTCTACCAGCTCGCCGCCTTAGCGTACTTTATATACCATCAAATACAGTATCTAATGAAGATCTGATATTGAACCGATCGAAAAGTAATCCAGGTGTAAATGTTGTAAATATGCATTGTAAAGTTGTTAATCCTAAGAAAATGTCAGCTCAGTGACCATCTCCTATCTGGTAATTTTAGATATTTGGGCTTCACTTTCCTTTTCCTTTTTGACCAATTCTAGAAATGAGAAAACGCAGCCGATAAAGGTTTACGTATGTCGTTATACAAACTACCACGTCATTCTTTGTAAATGTGTATTTATTCTTTATTCACGAGTGCTACATTTTTAGTTATCACAATTTAGACGTTGCGCCAGGTGCAAGTAAATAATGTTGTAATGACTAATAGTAATTGCTCTGGAACACGAGACAAACTTTAGGATAAGTTTTGTTTGGAAAATAGTTCCTATTCCTGATACTGAAATTATCGAAACTTTAATTGCTACACATGACCATCGTAACATCCTGCTTTATCACTGAATTATAGGTTTGGGGTGGAATCCGGTTGAAACGAATCCATTATAACATGATGTTTATTTCGGATAAAAAGAATCTGGGATGTTGTTTCAATTTCTAGTCATGGTGTAAGTCGTGATTTTAGTTTTGTCGGTAAGGACCCTAGGTAGGATGACTAATCATATTCTTCTGAAGCATTAAGGCTTTGTACCTAAAACAAGGGAAAGTATATGACATTATGGGTGGTAGAATATCGTTGTTCAAAGAAAATCAAGAAATTAACAGTTTTAAACATAGTTTTATAAACAATAATAACAAATAGTAATAATGTGTTTTGAATAGCATAACAATGCACTATAATATAACAACAATGGACTATAATAACTGGTGTAATTTAATCATCTATAGTCTGATATAATATTTCGGAAAATCAAAAATTCCTTTCCTATATTTAAGAGATGAAGAATTATGTGCATTATTTACATTATTTACATTATTTACATTCGACAGATATTTGTCCTCATCTTGTTTGTTGTTAACACAACGTTTCGGCTGATATACCCTCCAGCCTTCTTCAGGTGTCTTGGGGAAATTTCGAACCTGGGTTCTGATTCCAAAGGTATTTTTCGATGTTGTTGTTGTTGTTGTTGTTGTTGTTGTTGTTGTTGTTGTTATTATTACTATTATTATTACTGGGTGAGAGAGCAGTTCATGCCATCAAAGTGACACTGGGGCAAAATATACGAAGCCCAGTATACCCATCATGACTACCCGTCTGATAAGGGTACACCAGGCTAATGCATTACGACCATATGTGCGTGACATGGTAATTTCTCATCAAGATAAACAGAGCATGACCTTGCAGGTGAGGCCCAGTTAGAATTTTCTTCTGGTCGAGTAGCCCATCCCGCTCAAACGGTCCTTGAATAAGGATTGTCTAAGGATGTTGAACGAAATACCCATGTTTCCAAAGGTGAATTATCCAAACCTCCAAGAGTTCCTTTCAACACACGGCTATGATGCTCCCCACTTCTGTAGTCAGAGATGCACATATCGTCAGCCACTAAGGGGCATGCTCAACTGGTTAAGGTCAAACAACTGACAAGCAAATCTGTGGTAATGAGCAGAATATTTGCTGTAGCCCATCTTTGTAACATTGACTCGATCAATCCCTGGGGATATCTGAAGAAGGAATTTTTAAATTCCGAAATATTATATCAGACTATGGATCATTAAATTACACCACTTATTATAGTCCATTGTTGTTATTATAGTGCATTGTTGTGCACTATAATAGTAATAATGTTCAAAACACATTATTACTATTTATTATTATTATTGTTTACAAACAATACATAATACTTCAAGAGAACTACAATACTCTCCTATATTTTTATAACTTATAAGTTATCCAAGGGATGAAATGTTTGTTCTCATGATCTTTGAACAGGACCTATAAGAGTGGGATTCTACTGATACACTTATGATGGGCGTAGGGTGGCGAGCTGGCAGAATTGCTAGCATGCCGGGCGAAATACTCAGCGGCATTTCGTCCGTCTTCACGCGCTGAGTTCAATTTCATCCTTTCGGGATCGATAAAATAAGTAATCGGCGCATCTCCTCCCCGGAACTGGCTGGCCTTGTGCCAAAATTTGAAATCAATTTTTGATGAACCACTCAAAGAAAAAATATATAATTGCAGTCCTTTCAGTTGAGAGGATTTCCTCACAAGAATGGTGATGCAGCTGTTTTACTTTACCGAGCAATATTTGCATTCAAAACCTGCAATATTAACAGGTAGGGAAGACCTTCCCTGATTGTTGATATTAGTGCAGTTGATGTTCTACTTGAAGATCTGTAGGTAAATGTCTGCGGTAAAACTGTGGGTGAAGAAAGAATTCCAGAGGGTTGCAGTTCTTGGGGTAAAAATGGGTAAAACGTTTTGTACGAGATTTAAAAGACGAGCATGTATAAAAGATAGTTGAGGGGCGTATTATCATTGATTTGCAAACCTACTCTTTCTATTTATCAGCTCCTTTCTGAGTTTTCTGAACCAGGTGCTTTAAAATTTTTTCAGTCGTCTCCACATAATGCCATCAACAACTCACAGAGAACTGACGCACACAACTGAAAAGAAGCATTAAGAACCTATTTCTTTATTACCCCCAAGGGGCTAAACATAGAGGGGACAATCAAGGACAGACATAGGTATTAAGTCGATTACATCGACCCTAGTGCGTAACTAGTACTTAATTTATCGACCCCGAAAGGATGAGAGGCAAAGTCGACCTCAGCGGAATTTGAACTCACAACGTAACGACAGACGAAATACGGCTACACATTTCGCCCGGCGCGCTAACGTTTCTGCCAGCTCGCCGCCAAAAAGAAACGATGATGCTTTTGATACCTTAATGAATGTTAAATAGATAAACGACGCGAGTTCAAAACTTCACGTTGTTGATTATTCTGGAGTTTTCAAAAAGACATATTGCAATCGGGTCTCACTGTTGTGTCTCGCTGTTGTGTTTTATAAATTTGGTTCTAAGCTCCTTCAATTCAACATTTCAATTTCTTAAATCTTTCTTTTCTTTTACTTGTTTCAGTCATTTGACTGTGGTCATGCTGGAACACCGCCTCTAGTCGAGCAAATCGACCCCAGGACTTATTCTTTGTAAGCCTAGTACTTATTCTATCGGCCACTTTTGCCGAACCGCTAAGTTACGGGGACGTAAACACACCGGCATCGGTTGTCAAGCGCTGTTGGGGTGACAAACACAGACACACAAACATACACACACCACCACACATACATATACATATATACGACGGGCTTCTTTCAGTTTCCGTCTACCAAATCCACTCACTAGGCTCTGGTCGGCCCGAGGCTATAGTAGAATACTTCTCTTGAAGTATTGTGTATTGTTTGTAAACAATAATAATAATAAATAGTAATAATGTGTTTTGAACATTATTACTATTATAGTGCACAACAATGCACTATAATAACAACAATGGACTATAATAAGTGGCCCAAGGTGCCACGCAGTGGGATTGAACCCGGAACCGTGTGGTTGGTAAGCAAGCTACTTACCATACAGCCACTCCTGTTGATAAAAAAATCTGATATCAGCAGAAAACTTGTAAGATTAATACAAAACTCGTTTCATCTGTTTAGATGGAGTACCATAAATGTCGAGCTATGTAGATAGAACTGTTCATCGTGAATTTCACAAGCTTTTTCAAAATGATTTACTTTTTAACGGCAAGATCAAACTATTTTTATACGAGGATTTTAACTAACACTTCGTATCTTAAAGCTAACAGAACTGCTATCATGAACACAGTTATTTTGGATGTGAGTGACAAAACCGAAAATTTCCATTAATATAAAGCTACAGAATGGCAAGTCCGTGACGAGCTTATTTACTGTTTCATGTTAGCGGAAGGAGGAAAAAAATTAACTATAATGGAAAATTTTTAGTAAATTGGGTCTTTCCAACTTCACGGACAGAGCAATACTATCATCTAGCATAATCTGTACAATTATCAAGTGAATTTCCTAAACAGCTGCAACTTCAGTGGAGTGCCCACTTATACTTTGACCTCGAAAAAAGGATGTTTAAAAAGTGATTGCAGTAAATGAACTTTGAAGCGAAACAAAAATTCGAACAAACCCTGAGGTGACATTGTTATTGAGACAATGATATGCAAAACATGTCGTTGTACAAAGTAGTAAAAATTTTTCTGACCCCATTTTGCAATTCATCCTTATGATGAACTGAAAATTCCTGCCCTAGTTGCTTACACCAATCCCTGTACTAGATTGGTATTTTAAAAGTTTTATCTAGGCCGAAAGGGTGAAAGATGATGTCTCCGGCAGGATTTAAACTCATAATGTAAACTCAAAATACCGCAAGATATTTATTCTGATGTCCCACCTATTCTACTAGCTCGCCGCAGTTTTAGTTAATAACATTCAGTATAGATGTTGAGTAAAATAGATAGTTCTCCACAAGTGATATATTTGTACAGGGCAAGTTGCATGTGACTCTATGGAGTCTTCCAGAGAGCTACAATATTGTTAAAATATTACCAACACCCAGTACACTGAAATTTTTTTTTCAGTTTTACGACTTCTTTCTTAACTTTTATCCCGTCCAGATACTTAATTCAGATAAATACACCCACATCTGACAACACACTTACAGACGCACGCACAAACACAAACACACACACACACACACACACACACACACACACACACACACACACACAAATACACACACACACACACAAACACTACATTGAGTATAGTAATACAAACAGGAAGAATACAACTCAAAACATGAGTATATGCATGCTTTTATTTCTAATATCCCGGATGAATAGTATAATTCAGCCACAGTACAGACAACAGATGCCTGTTGTCTGTACTGTATTTTTATTAGTTTTTTTAAAAATATCCTTTTCATGAACAACGTTTCTAAACACACAATTAAATCCCTACACACACGGTCACACACATGAGAAAACGCTTACACAAATTAATGATGTCCTCTCTCACTTACAATTTCAAGAAATTCAAACCCCACATCAGAAAAATAATAATCAATTAGAGACCAGAAAAACGTTCTTCAGTCAATAAACGCAAAAAAATAAGTAATGCAGATTCACAGGCAAGACTAAAGGATATAAAAACACCAACAATATCGAGTTGTAACAGTTCTCACTTGAAGGTCGCATTGGCGTGAAACTCGAGTCGCGAGACAAACTCTTACTTTTCATTTTAAAAAAAATTACATACATACGTAAATATGTGTGCACGCGCACGCGCGCGTACACACACACACACTCGCTCTCTTATACACATATGCATTATATTTTCAAAAAACTATATTAATGTGTCCGACTGATTAAAATTCTATTTATTTGTGCAGCTGATGATAGCTCTGCATTTAAATTGATGTAATGATTGCATTGTTCAAATAAATGGAGTAGCTTGAAACGGTCGTACTGCATCACTTCTCGATATCCTGTTGCTTATTTTGATTATATATATATATATATATATTATATAAGAAAATGGAGAAGAAATATAGTTAATTTTATTTGTATCACGATGAAAAGAGTAATATATATCAGATTGTAGATTTAAAGGAACAAAATCAACTAAAGAAATAAACCTAAAAGAATCCTACATATGTTTCAATCCAGTCATTAGGTTCAAATCATCACCATTCAAGCGATGTTAGATGTAAAATAACACCACATTATGGCCG
>NC_043003.1:92933884-92938884 GCF_006345805.1 Octopus sinensis
CTGACAGACAGAAGCCATACCCACTGATAATAAAAAGAAATACTGGTGGAATGTCCCAGTAAAAACCACTGTGAAGACCTCAATAAAATGTAAGCAAAACAAACCTGATATAATGATTTGGGATAGAGAAGAGAAACTGTGCGCAGTCGTGGAAATTAGTTGCCCAGCGGATGTTAACATAAAACTGAACTATTGAGAAATTTGTACTAACTCTATCCAGATTACAAGTTCTGGTTTATACCTGTAATTATAGGGGCTCTGGGATATGTAACACACTGCTTAAATACCAAAACCAGAAAAGAGAAAGCTAATTCGAAGACTACAGATCTAATCCATCACTGGAACTGTAAAATCTGTAAGCCTTTCCAGAAGTTTATCATTTAAATATATATGAGCATTTCTAGATATGCAACTATATGCATGAGAATACATACATATGCATGAGAATGCATACATAAAGCAAAACATACAAATCTGCACGCATGCATACATACATACATACATACATACATACATACATACATACAAACATACATACAAACATACATATATATATATAGACAGACAGACAGACAAATCTGCACATATACATAGATACATGCATACAAGCAAAAATACCTTATTGATGTTGAAATTCCAATGAAGGAGCATTGGATCCGGGCTAGAAACCGGCTCTTTCTCTATTGGCAAAAACTGAATAATGACATACATACATACATACATACATACATACATACATACATACATACATACATACATACATACATACCCTGTTGATGTTTAATTTCCAATGAAGGATCCTTGATTCTAGGTTAAGGAACGGTCCCTTCTCTATTGGCAAGAAATCTTGAAATAAAACTGAACATACATACATACATATATACATACATACATGCATACATGCATACATACATACATACATACATACATACATACATACATACATACATACATACATACATTCATGCGTACATACATAAGCTGACGAATAGGCAGAGTTGTAGGCATTGGATGCTTGTAGCAGAAATGATAATGAATTTAACGCCAAAATAAACGGAAATATAGAAAAACTATCTCCTTGGAACATCTCGTTGAAATACCTATAACATCGGAGACGATCGTTTGGCTCCCAGCTGTAAGTGTGAGAATTGTTTTCCCAGACGTTTGTGAGCTTCTCACAGGCAGTAACTAATGTAGCCACTATGATTGGAGAATAGAGTTGAAAACCTTCCTATAATGAAGCCATACTGTCACAAGTTTTCTCTGGTGTTTTCTTATTTCGGACAGCACAGACTTGTTTATCAAAAGATATCCGGCACATCTCCACATTCTCTTCTTTCCACCTACTTGCTCATCAGTCACTATGTTGTTGGATTCACAAAGATCCAAGAGGCAGCTTTTGTACAGCGTGTATGTTTGTATGAATGTATGTATGCATTTGTGTGTATGCATATGTGTGTATGTATTCATGTATATGTGTCAGAAATAAATAAATAATTATACATATGTTACTCTGAATAGCGTGCTTTTATAAAATTATGTCAAGTAGACAATCGAGTTTAGTGTTATCAAAACATAAATTATTTGTTTTGGGTCAGCTTCAATGAATTCTGGACGATCAGACGACAGAGAACCAAAGCAAATAAAACATACAATTGAAGGCGACATACAAGTGATATAAGAATGTCTAACCAACATTTACAGAAGAATCACCAGAAAAGAATATTTACAAATACGATCCTCGATTTACAAATCTTCATTTAAAAGAAGGACCATCAACTCATTCAATAGACTTGTTTGAATATTTTCGTGTCTCCCTAAATCTCTCTCTGGGGTAATTGAGCTGATACTAAAAAGTAAACGTGTGGTATAAATTTAGAATGGAAATTAAATTTTAACCAAATTCTCTTTGTTATCAATGGCAACTGTTTCATATGACTTACTACCACTTATCCTGTATGTCTTGGGGTTAATTAAATTACCATATTTTTAAAACTTTTAACTAGTTTTGTGAAGGCTGGTTTATCAAAACTATAAGAACACACTGATGATTCTAACTTATCGTTACAAGGTAGAATATCTAATCTTTAGATGAAACATGATCTTTGTTTTTTTTTTCTTAAATGTAATTTTTTCAGAAAGTATATATGTAGTTGTAAACTTTCTAACCCCAACATTTTGATAAATTGATCACTTAATACAAGTAAGTTAAGAACTAATTTAGTAGAACCAAGAGTTCTATTCAGTTCGTTTCTTAGATATTTATTGTATGTGAACACATGACAACTAAGGTTGTCAAGATATTGATGATGTTGATGGCTCAACAGATCTGATCACTGTTTAAACTAGTTGTAGTAAGCTTGCTTTCATTTACTGATCTTACTAATGCAAGTAGAAATTGATACAAATGTAATCCATAATTTCTTTGCGGACGATCTAAAGAGCGTTCTAAGATATTTACAATGCTGGGTTAAACCCCCCCCCCACACACACACTTTCTGCTTCTGTGGGATAGAATTTGTCTGCAAGAAATATTCATATTTGATAGTTAGACACGGAAAATCTGTTCTCCAAAGTCCTTAGGTATAGATGAAAATATATTTTCGACAAATGGTGACCCAGGCGTGATTCATTTGTCGTAAGCTGGTATGTTGTGTGTTGTGTTGGACACCATCATCGCTTGGTTCTGGCTGGTTGCGTGTATTGTAAGTAAAGCAAATTCATGAACATTCAGCATTATTTATTGATAGAAATGATTTATTGTGTTAGCTTAAATAATTAGCTATCTGGAAAAGAAAAATGCTGATACAATAAACTCTGCACATTGTTAAAGCTGGGAGGAGAGAATCGTGCTCTGTTTTGTTAAAGGTTAGCTGTGGTATGCTGTAATCTGCTTTGCTTCAAAGCTATCTGTGGTCTGCCTTCTTTGGGTGCTCGAAGCAGTCTGCCTTCCTTAAGTGCCCGAAACGGTCTGCTGCCATGCGAATTTTAGAATATTCGAGAAGCCATATTACGCCACAGCTTCACACTGATTAGTTGATTTATAGATCAATCATATGAAACTGTTTTAGCATATTCGAGCTGAAACTGGTTATTTCTCGGTTGACGTTGGAAACTCTTCAATGGTTTCAAATTTTGGCACTGATGCAGCAGTTTTTGAGGGGAGGAAAGTCTATTCCTATTTTTTTACTACCCACAAGGGTAGTAAACACAGAGAGGACAAACAAGGACAGACAAACGGATTAAGTCGATTATATCGACCCCAGTGCGTAACTGGTACTTATTTAATCGACCCCGAAAGGATGAAAGGCAAAGTCGACCTCGGCGGAATTTGAACTCAGAACGTAACGGCAGACGAAATACCTATTTCTTTATTACCCACAAGGGGCTAAACACAGAGGGAACAAACAAGGACAGACATAGGTTTTAAGTCGATTACATCGACCCCAGTTCGTAACTGGTACTTAATTTATCGACCCCGAAAGGATGAAATGCAAAGTCGACCTCGGCGGAATTTGAACTCACAACGTAACGCAGACGAAATACCGCTAAGCATTTCGCCGACGTGCTAACGTTTCTGCCAGCTCGCCACCTTATTCCATCGACCTCGGTACTTGACTGGTACTTATTTTATCGACCCACGCTAAAGGATGGAAGGCAATGTCGACCTCGGCGGAACTTGAACTCAGAATGTAAGGATAGACGAAATGCCGCTAAGCATTTTCCCCGGCGTGCTAACGATTCTACCACTTCGCACCTTTCTGTAGAAGATAATTAATATCATTAAGGTATTACCATCCAAAATGTTGCATTATATTGATGGTTAAATGATACGCAATGTCACCCGTAAGGAAGACCACACTGTGATATATATTATATACACCATACCCTTGTTACTTAATACATATGAAACAACACAACAAATATTAGTGGGCATTTTCATCAAACCTTCCTTGTCGTATAAACGTTTCAAGCCAGATATTGCTGTTTTGAGACAGAAAAGAAACAAATCGTGCCATTATGCGCAGCCTTGAAGTTGCTGAAATTCCTTTCACATCTAACAGAGAACATTTACAGACAAACTGTTTCGAAACCCTTAGCTTCCCTACCTAGATTATACATTCACATATTGTTGGTGCACTGGGATATCATACTATAGGTTTCAGTAACAATTTCGAAAAGCTGGGGATATTTAATCAAATACAATCTGTCAGAGGAACAGTTAAAATACACGAGACTTTTCTAAGGTACATCGTGTAAACAACTCATTTTTGTATCCGAATTTCGGCAATAGTGCTACGTTTCTTTGTCAGAAATCTGCTCCTTCGCTATGGAAAAAATTCAAACAATGAAAAAAGATTACGTGCATATATTTATATATATTTATAATAGTCCTTTTAGGGGTTTCTCATATACTGCTCTATTGATGTTGCTTAACCCAGGGTCATCAGAGCTGGCTATGCAAACCAATGATCAAAGGCATCCCTCCATGGCCATCTTGTCTCTTTTTAAAATAGCATATCGTGGATTACCTTATTGGAAGAGTCGTTTACTTTTTCATTTAAGACGGTAGTAGGTAACTTGATAAAGATTTGGCTGCTATTTCTAGAGGGTCAAGGGACTACATTTCTTGTTGGCTCGTATATTACCGTCGTTGTTGTTGTTGCTGTTGTTGCTATCAGCGTTATTATTGTTGTTGGCAACAGAATAGCGGTGAATTAGCAGTCAGTGGAGTGCACTACTCGCTAAAGTCGTAAAGGTTGCATATTCACATTTCTTATTGTCTAAAAAAAAGTTGAAATATAAATTCTGGCTCCGCGACCTAGAGACTGAGCATCAACACAATCGCTTGAGTTGCTAGAAATAGGAGCTAAATTTATCTCGAGATCGCACCTTACCGACTTAGAAAAGAATAGCACATCGAGTAATATGGTCCTATGTGTACTGTAGCTCGATAAGAAAACTCGATGATCGCTGTTGTAATACCTTTGAGTATAAAT